>NC_072735.1:43158296-43346321 GCF_026930045.1 Uloborus diversus | reverse complement strand
AGTCAGTCAGTCAGTCAGTCAGTCAGTCAGTCCAGTCTCAGTCAGTCAGGCAGTTAGTCAGTCAGTCTCGGTCAGTCAGTGAGTCAGTCAGTCAGTATCAGTCAGTCAGTGAGTCAGTCTGTCAGTCAGGCAGTAAGACTCCGCTCGACAGAACTCCGATAGCCTAATGGCTAGACCGCTGGTCTTCCAAGCGAGTGGCCTGGGTTCGAGTCCCAGCCGGAGCGAATATCTTCAATGTATATATTTCTTTTCTAATTTGAAAATTCTTTTTTTTTTCAATTTCTTTCCTTTGCAATTATTGATTATTTATGTAGGGAAGAAAATTCTGAGTCAGTTTAATTTTTCGACACGAATTTCAAAGTGTTTAAATAAACAATTACCAAGGTGCATTTTTTGTTTTTATTATATTTAAAACTCCCACCGACAGAGCTCCCATAGACTAATGGCTAGAGTGTTAGGCTTCCAAGCGAGTGGCCCTGGGTTCGAGTCCCAGCCTGAACGAAAATCTTCAATGTATACTTTTAGTTTCTAATTTGAAATTTCTTCTTCTTTTTTTTTTTAATTTTTCTCTTTTGCGAATATTGATTATTTATGTAGGGAGAAAAATTCTGAGTCAGTTTAATTATTCGACCTGTAAATTTCAAAGTGTTTGAATCAATAATTACCAAGGTGCATTTTTTGTTTTTATTATATTTAAGACTTCCATCGACAGAGCTCCGATAGCCTAATGGCTAGACCGTTGGGTTCCTAGCGCGTGGTACTGGGTTCGAGTCCCGGTCGGAAAGGAAATCTTAAATGCAAATATTTTTTTCTAATTTTATAATTCTTTTTTTTTTATTTTTCCCTTTTGCGAAGTCAGTCAGTCAGTCTGACAGCCAATCAGTCAAGCACTCAGTCATTCAGTCTCAGTCAGTCAGTCCAGTCAGTCAGTCACTCAGTCAGTCAGTTAGTCCTTCAGCCAGTCAGTCAAGCAGTCAGTCATTTAGTCTCAGTCAGTCAGTCATTCAGTCAGTCAGTCAGTCAGGCAGTCAGTCAGTCAGTCAGTCGGTCAGTCCTGTGCAGTCAGTTAGTCAATAAAGCAGTCAGTCAGTCTCAGTCAGTCAGTCAGTCAGTCAGTCCAGTCCAGTCTCAGTCAGTCAGTCAGTCAGTCTCGGTCAGTCAGTCAGTCAGTCATTCAGTCAGTCAGTCAGTCAGGCAGTCAGTCAGTCGGTCAGCCTTATTCAGTCAGTCTGTCAGTCAGTCAGTCAGTCAGCCTTATTCAGTCAGTCTGTCAGTCATCCTTATTCAGTCAGTCTGTCAGTCAGTCAGTCGGTCAGTCCTGTCCAGTCAGTTAGTCAGTCAAGCAGTCAGTCAGGTAGTCAAGCAGTCAGTCAGTCAGTGTCAGTCAGTCATTTAGTCATTCAGTCAGTCAGTGCAATAGCCAGTCAGAGAGTCAAGCAGTCAGTCAGTCAGTCTCAGTCAGTCAGTTAGTCAGTCAGTCAGTCAGTCAGTCAGTCAGTCCAGTCTCAGTCAGTCAGGCAGTTAGTCAGTCAGTCTCGGTCAGTCAGTGAGTCAGTCAGTCAGTATCAGTCAGTCAGTGAGTCAGTCTGTCAGTCAGGCAGTAAGACTCCGCTCGACAGAACTCCGATAGCCTAATGGCTAGACCGCTGGTCTTCCAAGCGAGTGGCCTGGGTTCGAGTCCCAGCCGGAGCGAATATCTTCAATGTATATATTTCTTTTCTAATTTGAAAATTCTTTTTTTTTTCAATTTCTTTCCTTTGCAATTATTGATTATTTATGTAGGGAAGAAAATTCTGAGTCAGTTTAATTTTTCGACACGAATTTCAAAGTGTTTAAATAAACAATTACCAAGGTGCATTTTTTGTTTTTATTATATTTAAAACTCCCACCGACAGAGCTCCCATAGACTAATGGCTAGAGTGTTAGGCTTCCAAGCGAGTGGCCCTGGGTTCGAGTCCCAGCCAGTCAGTCAGTCAGTCATTCAGTCAGTCAGTCAGTCAGTCAGGCAGTCAGTCAGTCAGTCGGTCAGTCCTGTGCAGTCAGTTAGTCACTAAAGCAGTCAGTCAGTCTCAGTCAGTCAGTCAGTCAGTCAGTCCAGTCCAGTCTCAGTCAGTCAGTCAGTCGGTCAGCCTTATTCAGTCAGTCTGTCAGTCAGTCAGTCAGTCAGGCTTATTCAGTCAGTCTGTCAGTCATCCTTATTCAGTCAGTCTGTCAGTCAGTCAGTCGGTCAGTCCTGTCCAGTCAGTTAGTCAGTCAAGCAGTCAGTCAGGTAGTCAAGCAGTCAGTCAGTCAGTGTCAGTCAGTCATTTAGTCATTCAGTCAGTCAGTGAAATAGCCAGTCAGAGAGTCAAGCAGTCAGTCAGTCAGTCTCAGTCAGTCAGTTAGTCAGTCAGTCAGTCAGTCAGTCCAGTCTCAGTCAGTCAGGCAGTTAGTCAGTCAGTCTCGGTCAGTCAGTGAGTCAGTCAGTCAGTATCAGTCAGTCAGTGAGTCAGTCTGTCAGTCAGGCAGTAAGACTCCGCTCGCAGAACTCCGATATCCTAATGGCTAGACCGCTGGTCTTCCAAGCGAGTGGCCTGGGTTCGAGTCCCAGCCGGAGCGAATATCTTTAATGTATATATTTCTTTTCTAATTTGAAAATTCTTTTTTTTTTCAATTTCTTTCCTTTGCAATTATAGATTATTTATGTAGGGAAGAAAATTCTGAGTCAGTTTAATTTTTCGACACGAAGATTTTAAAGTGTTTAAATAAACAATTACCAAGGTGCATTTTTGTTTTTATTATATTTAAAACTCCCACCGACAGAGCTCCCATAGACTAATGGCTAGAGTGTTAGGCTTCCAAGCGAGTGGCCCTGGGTTCGAGTCCCAGCCTGAACGAAAATCTTCAATGTATACTTTTAGTTTCTAATTTGAAATTTCTTCTTCTTTATTTTTTAATTTTTCTCTTTTGCGAATATTGATTATTTATGTAGGGAGAAAAATTCTGAGTCAGTTTAATTATTCGACCTGTAAATTTCAAAGTGTTTGAATCAATAATTACCAAGGTGCATTTTTTGTTTTTATTATATTTAAGACTTCCATCGACAGAGCTCCGATAGCCTAATGGCTAGACCGTTGGGTTCCTAGCGCGTGGTACTGGGTTCGAGTCCCGGCCGGAACGAAAATCTTAAATGCAAATATTTTTTTCTAATTTTATAATTTTTTTTTTTTATTTTTCCCTCTTGCGAAGTCAGTCAGTCAGTCTGACAGTCAATCAGTCAAGCACTCAGTCATTCAGTCTCAGTCAGTCAGTCCAGTCAGTCAGTCAGTCAGTCAGGCAGTCAGTCAGTCAGTCAGTCGGTCAGTCCTGTGCAGTCAGTTAGTCACTAAAGCAGTCAGTCAGTCTCAGTCAGTCAGTCAGTCAGTCAGTCCAGTCCAGTCTCAGTCAGTCAGTCAGTCAGTCTCGGTCAGTCAGTCAGTCAGTCATTCAGTCAGTCAGTCAGTCAGGCAGTCAGTCAGTCGGTCAGCCTTATTCAGTCAGTCTGTCAGTCAGTCAGTCAGTCAGCCTTATTCAGTCAGTCTGTCAGTCATCCTTATTCAGTCAGTCTGTCAGTCAGTCAGTCGGTCAGTCCTGTCCAGTCAGTTAGTCAGTCAAGCAGTCAGTCAGGTAGTCAAGCAGTCAGTCAGTCAGTGTCAGTCAGTCATTTAGTCATTCAGTCAGTCAGTGAAATAGCCAGTCAGAGAGTCAAGCAGTCAGTCAGTCAGTCTCAGTCAGTCAGTTAGTCGGTCAGTCAGTCAGTCAGTCCAGTCTCAGTCAGTCAGGCAGTTAGTCAGTCAGTCTCGGTCAGTCAGTGAGTCAGTCAGTCAGTATCAGTCAGTCAGTGAGTCAGTCTGTCAGTCACTCAGTATCAGTCAGGCAGTAAGACTCCGCTCGACAGAACTCCGATAGCCTAATGGCTAGACCGCTGGTCTTCCAAGCGAGTGGCCTGGGTTCGAGTTCCAGCCGGAGCGAATATCTTCAATGTATATATTTCTTTTCTAATTTGAAAATTCTTTTTTTTTTCAATTTCTTTCCTTTGCAATTATTGATTATTTATGTAGGGAAGAAAATTCTGAGTCAGTTTAATTTTTCGACACGAAGATTTCAAAGTGTTTAAATAAACAATTACCAAGGTGCATTTTTTGTTTTTATTATATTTAAAACTCCCACCGACAGAGCTCCCATAGACTTATGGCTAGAGTGTTAGGCTTCCAAGCGAGTGGGCCTGGTATCGAGTCCCAGCCTGAACGAAAATCTTCAATGTATACTTTTAGTTTCTAATTTGAAATTTCTTCTTCTTTTTTTTTAATTTTTCTCTTTTGCGAATATTGATTATTTATATAGGGAGAAAAATTCTGAGTCAGTTTAATTATTCGACCTGTAAATTTCAAAGTGTTTGAATCAATAATTACCAAGGTGCATTTTTTGTTTTTATTATATTTAAGACTTCCATCGACAGAGCTCCGATAGCCTAATGGCTAGACCGTTGGGTTCCAAGCGCGTGGTACTGGGTTCGAGTCCCGGCCGGAACGAAAATCTTCCATGTATATATTTCTCTTCTAATTTGAAGATTCTTTTTTTTTCAATTTCTTTCTTTTGCAAATATGGATTATTTATGTACGGAAGAAAATTCTGAGTCAGTTTAATCATTCGACCTTTAGATTTCAAAGATTTTAGTTTAATAATTACTAAGGTGCATTTTTTGTTTTTATTATAATTAAGACACCGATCAACAGAGATCCGATAGTATATTGGCGAGAGCGTTGGGCTTCCATGAGTGTCGCCCTGAGTTCAAATCCCAGCCGGAAAGGAAATCTTAAATGCAAATATTATTTTATAATTCTTTTTTTTTATTTTTCCCTTTTGCGAAGTCAGTCAGTCAGTCTGACAGTCAATCAGTCAAGCACTCAGTCATTCGGTCTCAGTCAGTCAGTCACTCAGTCAGTCAGTTAGTCCTTCAGCCAGTCAGTCAAGCAGTCAGTCATTTAGTCTCAGTCAGTCAGTCATTCAGTCAGTCAGTCAGTCAGGCAGTCAGTCAGTCAGTCAGTCGGTCAGTCCTGTGCAGTCAGTTAGTCACTAAAGCAGTCAGTCAGTCTCAGTCAGTCAGTCAGTCAGTCAGTCCAGTCCAGTCTCAGTCAGTCAGTCAGTCAGTCTCGGTCAGTCAGTCAGTCAGTCATTCAGTCAGTCAGTCAGTCAGGCAGTCAGTCAGTCGGTCAGCCTTATTCAGTCAGTCTGTCAGTCAGTCAGTCAGTCAGCCTTATTCAGTCAGTCTGTCAGTCATCCTTATTCAGTCAGTCTGTCAGTCAGTCAGTCGGTCAGTCCTGTCCAGTCAGTTAGTCAGTCAAGCACTCAGTCAGGTAGTCAAGCAGTCAGTCCTGTCCAGTCAGTTAGTCAGTCAAGCACTCAGTCAGGTAGTCAAGCAGTCAGTCAGTCAGTGTCAGTCAGTCATTTAGTCATTCAGTCAGTCAGTGAAATAGCCAGTCAGAGAGTCAAGCAGTCAGTCAGTCAGTCTCAGTCAGTCAGTTAGTCAGTCAGTCAGTCAGTCAGTCAGTCAGTCCAGTCTCAGTCAGTCAGGCAGTTATTCAGTCAGTCTCGGTCAGTCAGTGGGTCAGTCAGTCAGTATCAGTCAGTCAGTGAGTCAGTCTGTCAGTCAGGCAGTATCAGTCAGGCAGTAAGACTCCGCTCGACAGAACTCCGATAGCCTAATGGCTAGACCGTTGGTCTTCCAAGCGAGTGGCCTGGGTTCGAGTCCCAGCCGGAGCGAATATCTTCAATGTATATATTTCTTTTCTAATTTGAAAATTCTTTTTTTTTTCAATTTCTTTCCTTTGCAAATATTGATTATTTATGTAGGGAAGAAAATTCTGAGTCAGTTTAATTTTTCGACACGAAGATTTCAAAGTGTTTAAATAAACAATTACCAAGGTGCATTTTTTGTTTTTATTATATTTAAAACTCCTACCGACAGAGCTCCCATAGACTAATGGCTAGAGTGTTAGGCTTCCAAGCGAGTGGCCCTGGGTTCGAGTCCCAGCCTGAACGAAAATCTTCAATGTATACTTTTAGTTTCTAATTTGAAATTTCTTCTTCTTTTTTTTTTAATTTTTCTCTTTTGCGAATATTGATTATTTATGTAGGGAGAAAAATTCTGAGTCAGTTTAATTATTCGACCTGTAAATTTCAAAGTGTTTGAATCAATAATTACCAAGGTGCATTTTTTGTTTTTATTATATTTAAGACTTCCATCGCCAGAGCTCCGATAGCCTAATGGCTAGACCGTTGGGTTCCAAGCGCGTGGTACTGGGTTCGAGTCCCGGCCGGAACGAAAATCTTCCATGTATGTATTTCTCTTCTAATTTGAAGATTCTTTTTTTTTTTCAATTTCTTTCTTTTGCAAATAAGGATTATTTATGTACGGAAGAAAATTCTGAGTCAGTTTAATCATTCGACCTTTAGATTTCAAAGTGTTTGAATCAATAATTACTGTACGATGCTCTTGTGTAGGTTATGTGGACTGTATTTCAATAGGCAATAAACTCAATTCGAACAATACAATACATTTATTAAAAACGTGTAAATATAAAATCATACTATGAACTAAAGAAACTGAAAACACCGCCCTAACCATTAACAGAAAATACAACTGACAACAACCAACAAAAACTAACAACCAAAACCTGGCAAAAATAATCAAAATCAGTTTTTATGACATAGGGGCACGTGTGCGCACCTACTTGACGCACACTGCCAACGCGCCCTCTACTTTAATGTATGCAAGGGATTTAACACTCCCCCGCGATTGAAATTACTATTTCAATACAACATTCAAAACAAAAAGTTCAAAATAACAGTTGATAACATGAACAAATTAAACATTACTTACTCAAGCACAAACTAGTAAACATCCTAATTCCAAAACTATATATAAAAATTAAACAGTTTCTTCAACTGGAAGAATGCAAACATCTCTAACATTTCTTATTAGTGTGCTTCCACTTGGCAAACATAATTTTACTACTCGAACTCGATTATCACGACCAATGTTCGTCTCAATGATTCTGCCAACACACCATTTTGTCGATGGCAAGTTTTCTTCTCGAATGAGAACAAGAGTCCCTGTTTTAACATCATTTTTGCTAAATTTCCATTTATTTCTCTGTTGTAAATGGGTTAAGTAATCCCTTTTCCATAACTTCCAAATTTGTTGACTGAATTTGGTAATCCTTTGCCACTTAGAAAGGGTGTTTTCCTTAACATCAATCAATTGTGGTTCACTAAGGGTAGTGATAGGTCTGCCAATAAGAAAGTGACCTGGTGTTAATATTTCAAAATTGTCCATTTCTGATGACATTGGTATGAGAGGCCGGGAATTTAAAACACCTTCGATTTCTGACAAAATTGTAATAAATTCTTCTAAAGTTAAATTTTGACTGCCAATCACTCTTTTTAAATGGAATTTGAACGATTTCACCCCGGCCTCCCAAATGCCACCAAAATTGGGCGATCTAGGAGGAATGAAATTCCACTGAATACCTTCTGTTAGAAAATAATTTGACAAAATTTCATCGGGAATTCTAACCATTTTCTGCAATCGCTTGATTTCGACATTGGCACCAACGAACGTTTTAGCATTATCAGTAATGATTTTTGAACATTTTCCTCGCCTGCCGAAAAAACGTTTCAAACTTGCTATAAAAGCCTGTGTAGTCATATCAGTTACAAAGTCCAGGTGTATTGCTTTAGTACTTAGACAAACATAAACAACAACATACACTTTATTTAATACACCCTTCCTTTGGTTTTTAAATTTGATAAAGAAAGGACCACAAAAATCTATCCCAGTGACAAAAAAGGGATAACTAGGATTTACCCGGTCTTTAGGCAATTCAGCCATGATTTGACTAACAGTAACAGGTCTGTTTTTGAAACAGATCACACAGTTACGAACAATTTTCCTACAGCTATTCCTGCCATTTAGCGGCCAAAATTTTTGTCTAACTTGATGTAAAAGAGCTTGGGGACCTACGTGAAGATATTTAAGATGAACATTTCTTAAAATTATACTTGTTAAAGGATGTTTTGCAGGTAAAACCATAGGATGTTTGGTTGCATAAGATAAATCTGCGTGGGACAGTCTCCCCCCTACTCTCATTACTTTATTTTTATCCAAAAACACATTTAAAGAGGAAAGTTTACTTCTGCTGCGAACTTGTTTACCATTTGTTAACCTTTTAAACTCATCAGAAAACTCACCTTCCTGGAGAGAACGTATTAACCAATTTTCTGCATTAGCAGATTCATCAATAGACAAAGGACCTATTTTCTTGGACTTTGGATTTTTACAATTATAAATAAACCTATAAAGAAAACTTACAATACGAATAAGTTTCATATAATTATTTGACTTATTAAATATGCAATCAAAAACAGAATTTTCATTTCTCGCAATCAAGTTCATTAAATGTTCATTTGGTTCCGTTTTTAAGTTCGGTTTTAGTTCTTTATCGATTGCTCCCTCTTCGGGAACCACTGAAAGATGATCAGTAGAATAAATGTTCACGGATTTCAGAAATGTAGGGCCATACCACCAAGCTGTGTTTTCTAACAGCTGATCGATACTGATACCTCTCGTCAAAGCATCAGATGGGTTGTCACGACTTACGCAAAAGAACCATTTATCGGGGTCTGTAAGTTCCTGAATTTCCTTCACACGGTTGCAGACGAAGGTTTTCCACTTCAAAGCTGAACCTCTAATCCAGTATAGTGCTATTTGAGAATCTGTCCAAAAGTACATAGGAGGGGATATTTTCCGCTTCAACGCATTTGCAACTTCATTTGCTAATCTAGCAGCAAGTAAAGCTCCTAGCAACTCCATTCTTGGAAGAGTAATATTTTTTAACGGAGCCACACGGCTTTTAGATGTAAGAAAGTTCACAATAACTTTGTCATCAGATCTTATCAGTACAAACACGACGGCACCGTAAGCTTTAGGACTGGCGTCCGAAAAGGTATGCAATTCTATGTCACAACTTGAAAGTTCTGCACAATCAAGGACGTTTCTGGGAATTTGGAGTTTTAACAATGTAGGAAGTTCAAAGCACCAGCGATTCCAGATTTTTAAAATGTCATCTGGCAGCTCAGCGTCCCAGGAAATTTTTCGAATCCATAATTCTTGAAACAGGCACTTAATTCTGATGGTGTATGGTGTCACAAATCCTAGAGGATCGAATATTCTACCTGCCACTTGCAGCACAAATCGTTTTGTATTCTTTCCGGTCTTGATAAATTCAAGCAAATCCTTTACTTCTATAGCGAAAGTATCTTCCTTAATGTCCCACGGCAGTCCGAGAACCTTACTTGGTTCGTTACAGTTATTTGAGAAATTACTCGGTAAAATATTAAATTCTCGTTCTTCCCACATTTTCATCAACACTTCATTCGAAATCCATTTGCGGAGATTCATACTAGCTTTTTTCATTATGTTATTTGCTTCGATAGAAATTTTTAAAGCATCCTTTATATTGTCTGCACCAGTAACAAGGTCATCAACGTAAAAACAGGTATTGAGTACTTCAGTAGTAACGGGATAGGCTTCTTCATACTTTTTGATGTGTTCTTTAATGGTTGCAGACAGCAAAAAAGGGCTCACATTTATTCCGAATGTCAGACGTAAAAAACGATAAACTACTACTTCTACATTGTCATTCTTGTTAGGATCATGTTTAACAAAAAGGAATCTAACCACATCTCTATCAAACTCGTTTAGAGATATTTGCAAAAACGCACGCTCTATATCCGATAACATGGCAATCTTGTTAATTCTAAAGTAAATCAACAGTTGAAAAATATGCGGGTTCAAATTTATACCAGACCAAAGACAGTCATTTAGTGACAGTTGTCCAACGTCGTTTGAACTAGCATCAAAAACTATCCTACATTTAGTATAAACACTTTGTTACTTGAATACTGCATGGTGAGGAAGATAAAAAACAGGTCTATCAATGCGTTTTTCAGGTTCCTTGACTTCTTCAATTATTCCGTTCGCTAAATATTCTTTCAAAATTTCACTGTATTGAATATACAAAGTCTTATCGCGTTTCATTTTCTTGACTAAACCTTGAAACCGCCTTTCTGCTACCTCAAAATTGTCATTTAATTCCTTCCAATTTTTCTTCCAAGGAAAACTAACTTCATATCGTTCGTTGTTATAGCGTACCGTTTTATTAAAAACTTCTAAAGCGGCGTCTTCATCTGAGCGTTTTGAATCGTCTTTAATGCCGAAAGATTCAAGAGTCCAAAATTGCTTTAAAGCTGCTTCAGTTTTATCCTCTACTACGTAACATTTAAAATTTCTGTTTTCCCTATAGTTAAGTGTTCCCGTAGCAATCCAGCCGAATACTGAATTCTGCAAAATTACCAAACTGTCTTTCACTTTAATTTGTCCCGTTCGCAATAACTCATAAAATACATTGCCACCCAACAAAACTTGAGCGCGCTGCGGTTTGAAAAAGTTAGGATTAGCATACATTAAATGCTGTGGAAGTTTAAGGTTGGAAACATTAAGATGTTTGGATGGGGTCAAATTCGTAATTTTGGGTATTACCAGCATTTTAATAGTTTTCTGAAAGCTCTTACTTTTATTTGAAATAATCACATTTATTTCTTTTTTAACTTTTAAACCCGCTCCATTCAATCCCGTAATTAAAAAGTTAACCGACCGACTCTTTAATTTTAACAAGTCTGCAACTTCCTGTGTGCAGGCACAAATTTCAGATCCTGTGTCTAAAATTGTAAGAAAGGGCAAAAAGGAATCGTCTGCAGTTTTCGCATAAATAACTGCAGTCGACAACAGAACATTTGACTGACTTCCCCATTGAGTAAAACAATTCTGCGAATTCCGACTACTATTCCCGCATGCACCGATTTTATTTTCTTCATTCGAAACCTGTTCCTCGGATTCTAATGCCTTTACTATATTAAATTGATCTGAATGCGAATTTACGTTATGTCGGGAATTATTCACAAACGTTTTGGGATTCTTACTTTTATCAAAATCTACTTTTGCGAAATTAACTCCGTGAAGCATAGAATGGTGAGAATTTGAACAAATTCGGCATTTAAAATCTAACCTAGAACATTCTGACCTTCTATGTTTACTTAAACAATTAAAGCATAATTGCAATTTACGAACTAAATTTAATCTTTCTTGGACAGGTAAATCTAGAAATTTCTTACATTTATAAGTTAAATGATTCTCATTACATACAGGACAAACAACATTGTTATTTTGCAACACGAAACTTTTTTGTTTAGGTATACATTCTTGTTTAAATTTTGCAACGGGAACACTACGTTGAACATTCTCTAGCGCTTGAATACGTTTCAATAAAAAATCAATGAATTTTTCCCAATTTGGCAGATCATTACAATCCAAAGACATTTCAAATACCTTTCTTGATTCTTCATCAAGCCGTTGCAGCATAACATTCATTAAAATTGCTTCTGATAGAGCATTCATATTCAAATCTAACTGTTTTAAAGCTCTTAAATTATTAAGCAAATTATCCGTTAAATAACGCAAATCCTTAGGATTTTCACACTTTAATTTGTTTGCATTTAATATTTCAGATATATGACTTTGAACAATCAATCTTTTATTTTCATATCTATTTTTTAATGCTTCAAACAGAGAAGAATATGAATCATCAATATTTTGCAGTTGTTTCGCCGTTCCTGTCAACGCCGACTGCAAATAAAACAGTTTTTGGGAATCCGACAGTTGTTTATTACTATCAATTAAAGTAATAAACTGCGATTTAAATGTTAACCATTCGGTATATTTCCCCGAAAAATGCGGTAATGAAATACTTGGTAGCTTGATTTTAGCATTCGCGATTGATTCGCTATTAACTTTTTCAGCCTTACTACTTGAAGTATTTTGAATCTTTAACAAATTGAAGATACTTACTTCAGTTTCTTCTAGATAATCCTCGACCTCTGTTAAGGTTCCTTCAAAATCTTCCACGTCTTTGTCATTTGGAAGACTACAAAAACTTTCATTTCGTAAGGAATTTATCTTTTCCTTCAAGTTGTTCAATGAAGACAATTTCAATTCTAACACTTTCGAATCGGGCGGAGTTTCAGCATTGACACAATTTTCAATCCTAGTAATTTGGCCTTTGATGGCTCCTCGTTTTCTATTCAGTATTGTTAAATCAGAAACTTTCGTTGCAGGTTCCGTCATTGCAAATTTCCAATTTCTTTCAAATTTCAAAAACAGATCACAACTGAAACACAATTCAGTTCCAATGTAATTCAATCCTGGTCGCACGGACCAAACTGTACGATGCTCTTGTGTAGGTTATGTGGACTGTATTTCAATAGGCAATAAACTCATTTCGAACAATACAATACATTTATTAAAAACGTGTAAATATAAAATCATAAAACTGAAAACACCGCCCTAACCATTAACAGAAAATACAACTGACAACAACCAACAAAAACTAACAACTAACCTGGCAAAAATAATCAAAATCAGTTTTTATGACATAGGGGCACGTGTGCGCACCTACTTGACGCACACTGCCAACGCGCCCTCTTTAATGTATGCAAGGGATTTAACACCTACCATTTGTACTGGTTATCTCCAAATTTTTAATTTTGCCACTTGCATTCCTTTGCTTCTCACAGCCTCATGTGAAAAACTTTTGGCCCTTTTTTCTATCCATAAGCGCTACTAACTGCAAGAAAAGATATTTTCCTAGGAACCTCGAAACACGTGTCTGCGTATTTATATTCTATTTCTTGTGCTTTAAAACGATGATTAAGTGTTTTTTTCTCTCTCAGACAAAACTATGCAGTTTTATCTTCGAACAAAAAATTAAATAGATTTCACAGAGAAATTTGTTGTTGTAAGTTTTTTCTCTGAGGAGAAACTTTAAACTTATTATTTTATTACCTGACGAACCATTCTAAATAGTGAAAGAACTGATAGTCATTCGTTAAAAGCAAACTGCACCTTTCCCTGAAATGCTAAAGAAAGAATCGGTTGCACATATTCTAAAACACACTTTTTTTAATATTACCATACCATTAATTGAACAAAACGAATTCTACAAAAAGATTTTACTCATATTTCTCGAAGAAAGTTTTTTTTTTTCAAAGACTTTTGCATAACAACTCGCAAAATGTGTCGAGAATATGTCTTTTTTAATGGGCTTGCTATCATTTAGTTTTTCTCGGTTCATGAACATTTTTATCGCAAAACATCTTTTTTAAGCTACTGCATTATTCATTTCTTACCACTCTTTCTCTCCCTCCTGGGAAAGACAGTCACATATATCTGCAAAATAGAGTCGCTGAAAATCTTTTAGTTTCTTTTCCTTTTAAGAATTTGAAGATTATTAATTATATTTTAGTTAAACAAAATGAAGAAATTGAGCATTATGTGCAATTATTTGTAAACTATCTTGTAAATATTTATAACACCGATTCCCCAGACGAGTTGCGAAACTTCAAAATATATAGATTTCCATTGTACATTCAGAATCAAAATATCCGTTGGAGATTAGTATCGTACATTCAAATAAAAAATATCGTACTCAATGTTTTATTCTTGTTCTTCCTTTGAAATATAGGAGTTTATTATAACACTCTCTGTTAGAATGTTCAATATTTTGCTGTATTTAAGTTGTCCATTAAAAAGAAATTGGGGTTTGGAAAATGAAGCGAACGTTTGAAGATGCAATTTCTAACAGTAAATTTGATGAAATTTAATTTATTTATATTATGGCTAAAATTATCTTTTTCAAAGCATCCTTTTACATATTAATCTGAATCATCTAACCTCATCATGCTGAATAAAAAAATGGGGTTGGCATTATTGTTTGCACCAACCTAAAATTGAAAGTCATCAGCAGACGGTGATATAATACTACTTTTTGTGTATTTTATTCAAATTTTATTTAACGGTGTCTTACTGTATCTATTAAGATTTTTTTTTTACTTTCTAAATGTTTCAATTGTCTGAAATATATGAAGGTTATCTGCACACATTCCACAAGTAATATGTAATAGTTATTAATTATTTCTGAAGTATCTTTGTTTCAGATAAAAATAAGCAAACAACTTTGAGGCGGTGTGATTAAATATTTCGAAAGCGAAAGTTTTCCAGCTTTAACTAGTTTGTCAGGTGGAAATAAGAAATTAAGTAGCAGAATAATTCATTTGATGTTTTGAGGATAAACCTAATTAATTAAAGTTTCTCATTTACGGGAAGACTCTATGATCTCGCAAAGATTAAATACTGCAACTTTAAAAGCTACGTTACCAAAAAGTAAAGAAAACACTCAACGGAATTTATTGGGGATGGGTTGTAAGAATTAAAGTACAAAAAATATAGGGATAGTGTGTACAATTATAGAAATTTTGAATTAAGTAATATTACAAAAGTCATACTGACAGTAATGGTTTCTTTAAATCCTTGTAAGTTTCAAAACTCGAATGCTTATATCAGAAAATAATGGAAAAAAATCGTTCAAGCTTGTATCTCAGATATTCGTCTCGGATACTACATCCTTGTAAGTTTCAATACTCGAATGCTTATACCAGAAAAGGATAGAAAAAGAAAAAAACAAAATCGTTGACTCTTGTACCTCAGATACTCGTGACTCTTCACTGAAAATAAACGCAATTGAAATCATGTTACTGCGTTTGACAAATGGAATTCTGTTCTTGAATAAAACTTCATTGAGGAGATAATAAAAATATGAGTGGGCAGAAATAGGGTGATTAAAACAAATAGTGTTTATGTACAATTTAAAAAAAAAAGAAAAAAAAGATAATACTAAGCTAAGCATGTACGTAATATTTACTCCCTTCAGATAAGTTAAAAATATTTAATAGTCGGTTTTACTCTATTACAGCAGAAAAAAGTTCGTTAACTTTTGAAAAGCTCTCTACAATAGTTTTTGGTAAGAAAATAATGAATGTATCTGCTGATTTAAAACCTCGTGTTTTGTTTTCAAATGTAAAAGAAAAATATTCTTTAAGTTCGCGGTGTTGATTTAAGCTACAGTGTATATATTTTTTCTCCGCTAACCCCTCCTGAATCCGAAAGAAGTTGAAGAAATCCTTTTGGAGTAGTACATTTCAGAAAATAGGGAAATACAATTCGGGAACACGTAGTACTATAGGTCTTAAAAAATAATAATATAATTTTAAATTATGTACGTACAAATGGATAGAAATGCATTAATAAATATTTCTAACAACCGAAAAATTCTTAGTTAGTAGACGTTAGTTTTGAAAAAAGCAAGCTCATAACAAAAAATGTCAGTCTGGATCAACAATGTTTCTGGTTAAATAATACACTACTTGTAATGTATTCATCAAGAGCTATCGAACTTTTCCACGAACAGCGACTGGGAAAAACAAAGCAATCGTAATCGCTGATTTGCAGACACTTGAAGTAACAGTTTGCTCCCCTCCTTTTTTGGCATGCCTGCATTTTTATCATGCACAAGAAAAATTGTGAAAAACTTTCTTATAACAATATGTTTAGTTCATTTTATTTACAAATAATGAAAAGCTACTACAAAATCATATGCATCCAAAAAGTATCAAATATGCGTCAAAAAATGAAATACATAGTCACTAATCAGTGCTTATACTTTAAACCTAATCACTTACAACGAAACAATCGTGTTCAAACTAAAATAAGGGTTCCTGCTCCGACATCAGTTGCTGAAGTTGAAGAAGAACCAACTGATTTTATACCCATAACTCTGACATGACCTTTTTAGAAATAACATATTGTAGAATGCTACTGAATACGAAACAAAGCACACAAAGGTTCACTAGCGTTCTTATAAATACTAGAAAATATAGCCCGTCAAGATATGACGGGGGAGAATTGCTTCTACATTTGAACGAAGCAATTGCCTGTTTGATGATATTTTGATTCTTGAAATTTCAACCCTAACTCCAATGGATTAACCCTTACTCTAGTATTTAGCGTTCGTTGTTGACCACTTTTTTGTTTCTTCACTCTCCTAAAATGACAGTGACACCAATAAAACAGTTAAGTTACCGGATCCAATTAAGCCTTGTCAAAATGAAACATTTTCTGCTTGTAAAACGTTGCCAAAAAATATTATCAAATTATAATGCCGTGATACGAGTTGTTGATGACGTCAGGATCGCTACTCGATCACTCGCCATTGTATATTATATGAGGATGTGTCAATGAGCTTTTCCCCCTGACAGGTTTTTATTTATTTACAGTAAACGAAACAATGGGAAAATTTTATACGCATACATTATATTATTTGTATGAGCTAAAACTAAGTAAACTATACAATAAATGACAGTTAATGAGTCTAATGAGTCTAACCCACCTGTTACATTTTTGTATACTACTTTCCACTGCACAAGAAGACGTCGAATGATAGTTTGTACACTCAAACGATTAAAAACATCTTCTTAATCGAAAAATAAGCAAATAATTCAGCAGAAGAGTTATGCGATCAATTTTCGTACTGATTTAAGATTTATCAGTCTGGAATTCTCAATAAGAGAACTGGAGAAATATTTCCTCTTATTGAACAGCGATGACCTACAAACTATAAACTAAAGTTAATTTAGCACACACGCAATGGTGTGGCTCAACTCATCAAAGGATGATTTAATCTTTAGAGAAATAAGGTACAAGTTACGGCCCTTAAGCCAGTCCTAAGGCAGATCTGTAAAATTAAATCCACATCCCCATTATGAGATACTAATGCTCATCGATCTGAGATAGTCAATAACCACGATGTTCAAAACGACATTATACAGTTTTGCTATAGCCCTGGTTTAAGAGTGGTGCTTACAGTTTATCAAACATATGATGTTGGTTACATTTCTATTAAAGAGTTGACTAGTTGTTTACCCCAAATTAGTCAATAAATAATAATTACCAAAAAACGTTCCAATAAGAAAGATAAAAATCTAAGAATTTTCGCAATGGGTTAGTTAACATAAAAATTTATAGAAGAATGAAAAATTGTTTTTCAAACAAACGTAATGTCATCTGTTTGTTAAACCGAGAACATACATATATTGCAAACAGGTACTGTTCGATCTGACTAATGATTTAATTGCATTGTACTGATACGCATAAATTCATCACAGTGGAATGAATTCATCCGTATCGTAGTAGCGGAGTTAACTGACAGTCATTCATAGTTTCGAGCTCTGATTCATTGGATAATGGTAAAACGTCACGGGAAAGCAGTCAATGTGGAAACAGGCGGAAATAACAGATGTCAATCGATATTATTCGTATGAAACGAACTGCAAAACAAGAAATTCTTAATATTTTACTTGAAGGTTTTTCGTTTCTGAAATAATTATCATAACAAAACTAAACTAAATGATGTTAGTTTTGTAACAATACATGTAAAACAATCTTGAAGATATAAAGGGTTTATTTTTAGAGGTGTAGAACTTCAGTTTCAAATAAAACAAAGTTAAATGATGTTAATTGCTATGAATTTGACTTTATTCAAAGATGATTCTTTGCCATTTTCATTTAAATATAACTTCCGGCATATGACCTCCTCGGCTGGCTCGGAGAAAGTCCAATTTTCTCACTTTGTGCAGCAATGGAGGCAATGGGTATGTCAATGATAACGTGGCGAATGTTCTATTCCAAGGCGTCAATCGTCTGTGGCTTATCGGTGTAGACCACAGACTTCACATAGCCCCACAAAAAATAGTACAGCGTGGTTAAATCGCATTATCTTGCAGGCCAATTCACGGGTCTATTACGGCAAATTTTTTGTTTACCGAACGTTTCTTTCAATAAATTAATTGTGACACGCGCTGTGTGGCATGTTGCACCAACTTGTTGTCTATTTAGGATGAGATGGCAAACCAAATTAAACACAAAACAAGTGACAGCTATCAAAACGGCTCACTTATCAAACAGTGTAGCCAACTTGAAGTTCTATTCCTCTAAAAAAATAAAAAAAACACCCTTTACTAACCAAATAAATTAAAATGATAGGAAAAAAAAAGCGTAGAAATTAAATCATGTGATTTTTTATTAAACTCTATCTGTTTGTGTTTGTCATGGATGTAATAGTTAATGAAGGGATTGGTAGGTAAAATCATTGAATGCATATTTCATTGGTTTACCGAATAACACAGTTCAAGCAACTTTATTTTAAGTAGCAATATAAAAGCTAAAGGGGAAAAAAGCTTACTTTATCAAGAAGGAAAAGTACGAGAGTGGATCAAATAAAAACGGCAATTTCTTTAAAACTTTGTTTGTAACAAGAAAAAATGTACGTAAGCAATCCTTTTTTAACATAGTGTTCTTCCTCTAATACACATCTTCTCTATCAGATTAACAAGATTTTGATACCATCATGATAGAAAAAGAATGAACGTGTAGGGGAAACCCGGGCAACGTGAATGCCTTAAGCTTTTCTTGATTATTGTTGGTTAATTATAACTGGGGAGATTGATGTTTATATTCGGTCTTCATTTAATAAACTTACATAATGCAATGACAGTTGCCCTTAATCTGAGTTAAACTATTAGATATAAGGAAAGTTTTCAAAAATGTCATGAGTATCCACTTTGCCCAGCACCCCGGGGGAAGTGGATTTGGTACGAGGGCAAAGCGAACAACAATAATTTGTGTCATGGATTTAAACATTAAAAATAAAATAACCATCGAAAATTTAAGGAACATATTCAACGAACATTTTTTACTACAATGCTAATTATTTTAGTTATTACAAACAAAAGGATTAAGATTAAATCCTGTTGCCACAGACGTCGATTCTGGAGTTCTTTAAAGTCAAGTTACTATGACGTGATAAAAGTCATTGCAGCCAGTCTTCTCCTGCTTTATGCTTATTCTAGGTCTCAGGATAGTGTAAATGGTTGCGTTTAGCATACTCAAATGCTAAACTTATAAATTTATCTCGAGTAAAGCTAAAAAACACCACGTCCGTGTAGATAAGTCACCATTTCATTTTCTTGATCCTCCGTGAGTATAGGACGGAATCAACCTAACTGTGGAGAAGTAATTCTACTTTTGACTTGTCGTAGTGAACCATAAGCTAGCTCGTATTTTTTTGCCGTCCTTTTAATCGAGTCACCCGCCAAACACAAATTGATAACGGCCTGCTTGTGTTTTTTTTATCTCAAGATCCTTGTTTTTTTTAATTTATTTTATTTATTTATTTATTTTTTTTATTTATTTATTTTTTTTATTAATAAATATTTATACACCATCTACAGTTGAAAATAAACGCAAAAAAGTACATAATTCGATAAAAATATATAACTTGTCATGATCGGGCAAAGGAAATACGGTATTCACTTTGCCCTTTCGGTACATTTTTGAGGTTATCTTAAAATACTAAAAAACCAGAGCACCTAAACTTGTCATCTACGGATATTTGAAAACTACATAATCATACATCAAATTTCACTCATAAAAAAAAAACATGTCACAAATAGAATAGAAGTTACAAACGAAACACTTATCTCCGTAAAATAATATTATTTTCATAAAAAAACATTCTGTTTGCTCACTGGTGCCGCGCGACGCGATCTCGTCCCGACGTGTTTCCCGCTCACGGCCGGCCAACAGACGACCTTTGCTATAACAACACGGCTGTCAGCCAACAAACAATTTGGGAGTTATAGGCAGTATTCGCTTTGCCCGGGGTATTCACTTTACTCAGGTTTCTTCTACAGAGCCGATTGTGCCGGAATTCTTCTATGCACTTGCATCATCATCAAACCATTGTCTTCCTCGATCTTTGTGAGCGGTTCAAACAAATGGTAGTCACAGGAAAATAAATCTGGACGGTACGGAGGGGTTTCAGAGGTCTCCGATGAATTTCCTACATTTTATGTTCTTTAAAGCGGCAGTGTGTGTCCATGCATTTTCATAGAGAAGAATGACTATTCGTACCGATTGGCGTCTCGTTCGCTGCGATATGCGTCTTGTGCACTTCTTCTGACATCCCCACCGACATATTGGCAAAGCACGATCTCAGATTTTTTGCTAACAATATTGTTAGAGTCAGATTATGGTTCATGTTTGATCTGCCCTCGCATTTTATGTTACATAAATGCTTGTAAATTTATTTTATGTACATGTAAAGTGCTGTGTACTTCCCTCAATTTCTAACTGGCCATATTTAGTGAGGTAATTTAAAAACAAACTTTAAAAACTCCTTCTTAGAAAATTTGTGTTGTGCTAAATGCTGTTATAGTACACTGGCCCAAAAAATCCCAACACCAAGAAAGACTTGTGCTAGATAAACGAAATTTGGCAGCCATGTTTATACATCTGAATATCGATTAAAATTTCGCGCCTCGCGAGTTAGTGTGGCGTTATGAGCGCCTTACTTTTGAATAAGGGTTGCTTGAAAAACGTACTGTAAAGTTCGTAAGTGTTATTATTCTGTGATTATTGACGTATTGAGCTGATGTTAGACAAGAAGACCTTTAAATGGACGAAAAATACATTATTAACTGCTGACCGAGTTTGATTCAGGTCGTGCAATAGAGCTAGGGTGGACTTTCTTTCAGCTATACTGCATAAATACTTGGCCGGAATGTATCCATTGCGCATGATTGTTGGGATCAGTGGTTCTGAGTTGGTACTGCCTCAGGAAGATCGGGTTCCGGGCTGCCACGTGGCATTACTGAGAGAGAAGAGCGTTGTATTTGTCGTATGTCTGAGGTGTATCATACTGCGTCTACGGCAAAAATTCGAGCTACAGTTGATATCACAGTAACACTACGAACTGTCAGAAATCGAGTGCTTCACGGATAGTGTCAAGCCAGCCGCCCTGTAGTGTAATATCCACTGACGCCAAAACATTGCCGTTTGCATCGCTTGTACTGCTAAGCTAGAGCTTATTGGAAGACGAAGTGGAAATCTATTGTGTTTTCTGATGAAAGCAGATTCATCCTTGGTGCCAGTGATGGACGTGTGTTGGTCAGAAGGAGGCTTGGGGTACACTTGCAACCAACCTGTCTGCGACCTAGACTCACTGAAACTGTACCTGCAGTTATGACCTGAAGAGCGATTTCTTAAGACAGCAGAAGAACTCTCCTGGTTATTCGAGACACACTGACTGCAAATGTGTACGTCAATCTGGTACTTCAACTTCTAGCATTGCCATTCAGGGACCGCGCTCTAGGGGGATTTTTTTCCAACAGGATAACACTCACTCTCACACTGCTGTATCAACGTGACGTGCTCTACAGAGTGTTGACATGTTACCTTAGCCTTCGAGATCACCAGATTTGTCTCCAGTTGAGCACGAATGGCATATCATTGGGGGCAACTCCAGCCTCATCCACAGATAGTACTGACAGTACCGGTATTTACATAAAAAGTGCATTAACCGTGGAACTACATATCACAACTAATATTCGGCACCTGTATAACACAATGCACGCACGCGTGCAAGTTTGCATTCAAAATTGTGGAGGTTACACCGCCTACTAATGTAACAGCATTTTACATTTCAAATGTGTTTTCTTTAGCTTAAACGAATCTGTGATATTGAAAATTTAATCAATTAAACATGTTAATTGCGTAACTCAGATACAAAATAATTGCGTAACTTACATCAAATACCGCGTTTTTCATCATTTACTTTAAGTACAAGTACTATATTTGAAACAGTAGCTATAATATATTTATAATTTAATTTAGGAAACAATTTTCGATGCATCGAAAATAAACATTACGAAGCGAGTTGAAATATTTCGAATGCCAAACTTTCGCATTCTTTTGCTAGTTTGTCAAGTGTAAAGAATTTTATTAGCAGAATATCTCTTTTGATTACTTGAGTATAAAGTAGTTTAATTAAAGTTTCTCCGGAGAAAACTTTGTGTGCTATCAATAATTAAAGAATGTCTATTTAAAGTGCATTTGACAAATTATTCTATCAATAATTGAAAGGCACAATCAAGTTTTATAAAATACTTAAAATTAAAGAAGGGCTGGTTTTCTAATATTTTTGAAAAAAAAAATGAATCTGGTGAGTTTGATTAGTGAATTTGCATTAAATTTGCTCTAGTTAAAAAAAAATCATAATAGACTACCAATGTATGTAACAATAAATCATCACTGTATTTAATATCAGTAATTATAGATAATAATAATATTTAAAAAATAATAAGAATAATAACTTTAGTATACTGGAGAGAAAACCCACTGTTTTTTTTTCTGAAAGTTGAAATAAATCGTAATTATCATAGTATCTTTATCTTTACTAATAATAAAGTTGAGAGTCTGTATGTCTGGATGTCTGTTACACACATAGCGCCTAGACAGTTCGGGTGATTTTCGTGCAATTTGGCACAAAACTAGCTCTTAGCATAGGGGTGAGCACCTTCAGAAATTCCCCCTTTTCGGAAATTCGATTTTGTACTTTTTTAATTCCAATTTTAAGAACATTTTACCGAGCAAATTATCATAACATGGACGAGTAAATTATCATAACGTGGTCGGGTAAACTATCATAACGTGTACGAACAAATTACTATATTGTGGGCGATCGAATAAGCATTGCAAATTGGCGAGAAATTCATCATCCATTATTTGTAAATATGCAGGTGAACCAAATGACCGTTTAATTTTATGCTACTGGCATAAGTTATGGTTGGTTTTATGGTTTTATGGTTTTACTGGCATTTTATGCTACTGGTAAGTGTCCTTCTGTGCACGGACAAGTTAAGCTACTTCCTCGGCCTGCTCATTCTCCAGATATGACACCCGTCGAGCATGTCTCGGATTGCCAAGGTCGGAGCCTCGCCCATGTGTCTCGTCCTACGGATGATCTTTGGTTTCAGATAGAAGTCATATGGGATGCTGTTATCAATTTGACATTTAGCACCTCTATGTTTCGATACCAAAAAGTGTACAGGCACGCTTAGCTGCACGGGGTAGCAACCAGTGGCGTAGCTACGCTTTCTGCCGCCCGGGGCGGTTCCTCAATTTGCCGCCCTTTTGATGGGAAATAGTTAATACATTAAAGAGTCAAAAGTGTTTTAATAAGATTTCAATAAAGAAAAAAATAAAATTATTTTTTTCCTTCTTATTTTTCTCAAAGAAGAGGGAAAAAAAGGAATTCAGAGTTTCACCGAAAAAAATCCAAACGTTAAGTCAAAATTCGGAATTTTAAGCAATTTTTGCTAACGGTTTATGGAAAAGAGGCTTTGAGCTTCCTCTAGATTTTTTTTTTCAAAATTAAAATCAGTTTTATGCTTTCTTTGGTGACGCTAAGGGAATTGGGAGTTCGCAAGGAAATTTTCCGAAATTGAAGTCTTAAAAAGCAATTTTAGGCTATTTTCGGATGCGTGAAGACATTGGGGAAGGTTCAGCGACGCTGTCCGGAAAGCTTTTCAACTATACTGAAAAGCACGTAAATGTAGGCTGTATCTAGTGGTATAAGGGCCTCCCCTAACTCCAACAAAGACTGGAATTTCCTCCCGAAATATTTTTAAATAAATTTTTGTCTATCTTTGATAGAGAATAGTGAACGTACGCGAGCTCTCGAGAAATTTTCCGATGCCGAAGTTTCAAAAAGGAAATTCTAGGCTATCTTTAACGGCATAAGTTTCCCACTTATTTTGAAAAATGTTGGGAAGTCAGATGAAACCTTTTTAAAATGACGTCCTGAAATCCCGACTTTAGCCGCTGTTTGACGGACAACGTCATGAGAGAGAGTTCGGAGGGGGGTTTCTCACTCGAAATCTTTTTTGAAACTCTTGCTCATTTTAAGCTCTTCATCACTGAGAAATGAAGGCTTTGCGGTCTTCCCTTAGAAATTTCTAAAAGGAAATTTCTAGCCAACTGTGATGACGTTACAACGTTACAGGAAGGGTTAGGGCTTGACCGCCCTCAGGAATTTATTGGTATTGAAATTTAAAAAACCCAATATTAGGCTAAAGGATGGGATGTAACGGGATGGGGTAGGCGTTATTCTTTGGAAACGTTTTGAGACTCAAGGCCTAAAACTGCCCTTTTGGGCTGTTTGGTGACGTTAAGGGATAGGAAGACTCTTCCGGTTGCTCTTCCCGAAAAATGTGACACCAACCTCAGTTTGTAGCTTCAGACGAAGGAAGAGAAAAAACAAACTATACAATGCTGAGATGTCCACAAGAACAACGCATGTTTTGTATTTGAGTCATTTTATTATCATAGTTGAACCACACCTTAGAATTAAAAGATCTTTTTTTGACTCTAAATAAAAGATCAAAAGGATGATTTACTTATTAGAAAAAAAGCGTTATTTTTCCGCATCAAAAGTGTGAAATTGCCGCCCCTCAAAAAGTGCCGCCCGGGGGCGGACCGCCCCCTCCGCCCCTACCTAGCTACGCCACTGGTAGCAACATTCGATGTTAATTTACGCCTGTTATTTTTATAGCATTAATCTGTAATTTTGATCGTTTATTTGTAGCACTATAAGTAATATGTGCAATAAATTTCATTCCTTTCCAATGAGTTCTACATGTTACTGCAATTTTCACAAACATGGGTGTACATTATTCTACATATGTGTTTTTTGTATTTACACCAAACCTTCTTTAAAACTTCATCCAACTTCAAAAGTAGAACATTTCAATAAATATTTTTCCACCGCTATCAGCAAAAAATAAGCAACTCATTCGCATTATGTTGTTATTCGAAAAATTACTAAAACAACCGGGTTTTTTGAACTCATTAAATCGATCACAAATGTTTCGCAAAGGTCCACTTGTTCAAATTATCCTTAAAAACTACACATATCGATTTTATAACCACTAGGTATTTCATCTTTAAAATAAAGTCTACAAATACCTGTCTCAGTGAGAAAAAAGTACCAGATGAATAGGTAATGTAGCAATGTGATGCTCTGTTAAACATTTTTTTTATGGGAAAAATAACTTATTCTATCTTATCTATTGAAACTTATCTTCTATCTAAACTTATTCCGTACTATCAGTACCCGCACGGCTTTGTTCCTAGAAGAAAATTGAAAGGTCAATTGATTCGCCTGTATATTTACAAATAATGGATGATGAATTTCTCGCCAATTTGCTATGTTCATTTGCTCGCCCATGTTGCGATACTTTGCTCGTCCACGTTATGATAATTTGCTCGTCCACGTTATGATAATTTGCTCTGTAAAATGCTCTTAAAATTGGAATTGAAAAAGAACAAAATCCAATCTTCGAAAAATCTCTTCGAGGTGCTCACTTCTACGCTACGAACTAATTCTGTGCCAAATTTCATGAAAATAGACCAAACGGTCTAGGCGCTGTGCGCATAATAGACATCCAGAGACACAGACTTTCAGCTTTATTATTAGTAAAGATAAAGATAGTCAAATGCTAACGCTTTCGGTTATACAAAAATATTTTACTCATAAGCATTAAAAATCCATTTCAAGCATGAAAAACCAATCCTGCTGTTTATTGTTAAAACGCTAAGGTATTGAAAATGTATGAAATCAAGCTTGAAATATCTTACTTTATATAGAAAACGAGTCCTTTAAAGTTGTTTGAGTTTAATTTAGACTACCAGCAATCTTGGCGCTGGAAAGTTATAATTCATCTTGAAAGTAAAGAGCCTCTCGTGGCACATGAAAACTCGATCTACTCGAAAAGAAAAAAGTTGGTGAAGACAAATATTGAGCGAACGGAGTTTTATTGTGCTTGTTTTCAACTTCCCTCTTCCTTAAGTTGCTGTTTGGTGCTTGCGGACAAGACATTTGTACTTCAGGAAGAAAACGTGATGAGAAAAAAGGAAGAGTAATGTATATGGCTCTAACTTTTATACAGTATGCTTCTATGTATTATTTTTTTAGCAGCAAAAATCAAAACAAGTTAATACTTATATGCTAGGGGAATAAAAAGTAATGTTGTGTTTTTTTTAGGAAAAGAATTTTAACAAAATATTTTAAGGGGTCTAAGGACCCTTATCCTTCAAAATGTTCGAATTTCTGGAAAATATATATGTTATGCCTAATTTAATTCTGAACAATTTGATACCTTATTTATTACCATACGCAAAAGACTTTTCAAGTTATCGAAGAAATGCATATACTTTCCCCATAGAGATTTATGTTAACGGCAGCTGTTTAAGCCTCTTTTTCTTAGGTTGCGTTTTCTAAGGTTTCTCGTTTTCCGTGCGTGATATATCTCAGAAAGTTTCTAATAAATTTCCCTAAAACTTTTAATACATGTCTGTCTGGTTTATTTTTATGATCTGAACCTGAATTTCTTTTTCTTTTTTTTTTTTTTTTGTTTAAATTATTATTTTTTTTTTTTTTTTTTTTTGAAATTTTATAAGTTAATAGCAAAATTTTGGTTGAAAATATTTTTTAATATAATATTTACTTTCATTTTTAGTTAAAATTTAGGTTCAGATCATAAAATAATTCTGACAAATATGCATGAAAAGTTTTACGGAAATACATAAGAAATGTTTTGAAATATCATGCACGCAAAACGAGAAACCGGCACCTGAGAAAAAGAGGCTTAAACAGCTGTTGTAAGCATTAATCTCTATGGGGAAAGTTTACGCATTTTTAAGATAACTGGAAAAGTTTTTTTGCGTATGGTAATAAATGAGGTATCAAATTGTACAGAATGAAATTATGCATAACATATATTTTTTCCAGAAAATCTAAAATTTTGAAGGTTAAGGGTCCTTAGACCCCTTAACCGTGCGTGTAACTGCGTAATTACTCTCTTATTAGCATCCTTTGTATAGGCAGTGTGTGCATTCTGAAATCTGGATTGATAAAAATGATTAATGCTGGAAAAAAATTCAGTGATGGTATTTACGGTATGAAACAATTAAAAAGTTTATTTTTTATCTCATAGCGATAGGGATAAGGGAAAAGCATATAGTACAATGTCGGGTAAGTGGTGGGTGATTAAAACGGCCGAATTCATATTTCGTTTATGGTGTTTGTTATTGAGCATAGTAGTCTTGAATAATTTTGTTTCAGAATGATACCTTTTCTGTTGAAGTTTGCTGCAATATATTCTCCCGACATTGAACTACCTGTTTTCATTCTATTCTAATCGCTACAAATTTTGCTATGTGACAAAAACACTTTTAGTATCTTTCTGATTTCCAAAATGAAATAAATACCATATGATTATTTGCCCCCAAAACCAATTCATTTTCATTCGTTGGGGATTAAAAGCTTCCCAATAATTTTCAAACAGTTGTTAATGACGAAGAGATTACTCTTGATAAAAATTAAAATCTAAAAATTTACTTGTTTTAAAAAAAGAAAAGTTATTTATTTCTACAATCCCCAAAATAAATATTAAAAATACATATTATATATTTCTTTCGTTTAGATTTATTTTAATAGGAGCATAAATTTGTAAATAAATGAATACATAAATGGGTATGCGTATTCTACTGTTTTTCCTCTATTTTTCGTATTCTTTCTTTAGTTACTTTTTCTTCTTTTTAAATGGTATCTTGACATGTTTTGGGCTTAGGAAAACTTCGAGCTTGTTACTTACCCTTAGCCAATAATTCGCTGTTACATGTGCCAAGACCATTGGATTTTTCCAACGCAGTATTTGAAGCGTTAGTATCTCAATCCCTGCTCACTCTATCAGAACCGACAGAGTTCGGAAAAGCTTTTATCCTGTTCCTTTGCCGGCTGCCCTTGAATGTCAAGATTCTAAGCGATCGAATAGCATCTGAAGCAGAAACAACTTATTTACTGCTTTAATACCTCTCTTTTGATCTACTATCTTTCCCTTTTGACGGATGGTAGAATTTTTGAAAAATATTCTGCACGAAAATCTTTTCATACATGGTTATATTTCTGGGTAGACATTTATGAATAGCTACCAATCTAGAAAAAGATGAGTTATCTCAAAAAATGCGCTTTTTGAGTTTATAGAATCTGAATTTTAAAAATCTGATTTCTTAAAATAATTCTATTTTTTCCTAAAAATAACTACTTTTTCTTCAAACTAAAAGCTTGGCTTATTCTAAAACAGTTTCCATATAAATGCTTTGAATCGGTTAAAATGATTTTTATAATATTTTTTGGTTACGTATTATTGCCTTCAATAATAATTTTTCGATATATTTTGAAAATATGTTGTTTTCTTGCGGCGGTATTATGATTTTTGCATGCTCATAACTTAAGCAATAATCGCTTACAACTTAATTTACTTTAGCTTTTATTTCTAGTTTTGAAGGACATAAGACAGTTTTTGTTTCAATCACATTTACATTTTTATATGCATATAAAATATTGAATGACAAATTTGTATTAAAAAAAATTAAAAAAAAAAAACAAGTCCAAGAAATCTATTTAGTTTGAATGTTTTCATAGATATGCGAAAAAATACCCCTTTAAGTATGCTTTAATTAATCCATAAAAATATGAGTAAAGGTTTCAAATGATCCAGCTGTTCATATAGGGTGTTAAAAATATTGATCATAATTACATATTCATAAATAATTCAGGTGCGGTCGATTGTTTTGATATCAATGCAGATATTATTGAACTAAGGATTAAAATTATTACTAATTATGTTTTTCCAAGGCTTTTCCACCTCATTTGTACTTGGAAGCAATGGACTATTTTTGACATTCAGAAAATATTCAAAAGTAAGGGTAAACTTTTTTTTTTATATTGACTGAAAAAGTACATAACATAAAATCTTTGAAACTATTTAAATGTCATTTCACCACCGTTTACTTGTTACGGATTCAAATAATGATTTATTCCGCCCTTCTTTCCGTCAACGGTTTTTTTTTTCTTTTTAATTATCATTTTACCGTTTACTAGTTACGATTCGAATAATGATTTATTCCCACCTTCTTTCCGTCAACGTTTTTTTTTTTTAATGCTTTTTTTTTTTCCTTTTTTTTCCCAATATTTCTCACTTTATGTAATATTTTTTATAGTTCATACTTATCAGTTAACCACATTATAGCTTACTACATCTTTGCTGCATGCAGAAATATTTTATCTGTTTTTCGAAAATCGATTCACTGCTAAAATTTAGAACCCCAAGTATTCGCATAGAATTTCAAATCTGTACTTGAAGATTGCTCTTCGTGACATAACTTTTCGGGCTTACCGACATTGTTCGAATAAAAACTTTTCTTATATTTTGTCCAACTGATTAGAAGTGACATAGCGAAAGAACTATTTGATCCTGCTTTCTCGGCAGGGAATCAACGTGTCAGGATTTTGAAGGGGTACATTGAGTTTCAACTGCATTGAACAATACATTCCGATGTTTTGGTTCTGTACGAGCTTTGCTTTCTGTAAGTCGTGATCTTTTGTGGAACATGTATTTCGAAGCAGTAACAGGAAGTTTATCGTACTGGGCATAAACATTTCTTAGGAGTATGAATGAATGTTTTGGTTTATAGACTAAGGTTTTTAAATACGAAACAAGTGCGTAAACGCTGGGAAATGAGAAAGATAATGTCAATAGTTTCAAACTCTCACTTAAAATTATATACATTACTTTACTATTGTTGGCAAAATACAATAACGATGCACCTTATACAGTAAAAATAACACTATAATTTGCATTTATGTCATGTCAGAATTGAAATTTCTGGATAGCTTTTTAAAAAAATATTTTGACTGACATGATCATTTTCAAGATAATATTTCAGTTAATACCAAATTTTCAAGCAGATAAGAGTTTCTAATTGCTGTAGGAAATATATTCTGTAAAGACAAGGAATTAAAGAAAATGATACCATACACTGTTTTGTTTATTTTCGTTTGCTTTTAATCCTCATAATTTAGCCTCTTATTTTTTATTTTACATTTTTTAATATTCCATGTGAAATAATGCACGTGTAGCTGTTTGAAAATACGTAAACCAGTGCAATGTTACACGCAATATACCTGACAGCCCAGTTATCATATCCTGAGTTTGCATTTTTGTTCTTAGTAGAACTCCTCAGGCAGGAATAGTGAATAACTGAGCTGGAGGCAGAAGTCATCTCATTGAAGCCAACAAACTGGTGGATAAAGTAAATTTGTCTCACCGGTGAGTGTCCACAGCATGGTGCGTTTCGACTCGGAGCAAGAAAAGCTTGGGTATTTAGCAGTAGGAGGCGTTCCTGCAAACGTGTGGCAAATTAGAGAAGCTTTCGCCCAATGAAATGAGAACTGGGCCAACCACGAGAACAATAAATGTCGAGATGCCGGGGTAGTCGATCTATCAGCGTGTCCAGTTACCGAAAGTTTACCCTACCTACCAGTGACCCTATTATTTTCGTAAGGATGAACTGAATTAGACCACATAAAAAAGCATCCATAAACATGTAAACAAGAGCTAAACTTTTATTTCATGCACTAAAATATTTATGAACATTACGAAGCAGGAAAACCATTAGCTTTACTCTTTGAACCAAATTCGAACGGATGTGAACATATTTCACTAAGCAGATGTTATTACTCAGTATGCTAACAAAATGCTTTTCAAGTAGCGAAAATTTTACTAGAATAGCAGTTGGATGTCGACTTATAGGGGTTCCTTAAAATTTGTATCAAGTTAGAGAGGTTTTCACCCATTGAAATTAGCGTTGGGGCAAATGAAAAGTAAATGTCGAGTTACCGGAGCAGTTGAGTTGTGGGCGTGTCGAGTTACCGAAGTTTCACTCTATATACCAATGTCCAATATCATATTCGTAAACAAAAACTGAATGAGACCACATAAAAAATGCATCCATAAACATGTAAACGATAGCCAAACTTTTATTTCATGCACTAAAATGTTTATGAACATTACGAAGTAGGAAAACCATTAGCTTTACTCTTTGAACCAAATTCGAACGGATGTGAATTTATTTCGCAAAGCAGCTGTTATTACTCAGTATGCTAACAAAATGCTTTCAAGTTAATTTCGAATCAATCTGGTGGAATATATTTTCCTAAATTAAATTTCCGCTTAACGTTCTAAGATCAATTTTCAAGAGACTTTCTATTTACTTTGGAAATCACTTCCAATTTGTTTACTTTAACAATGAGTAAATGAATGTGCATTTTGGTTTGTTGCTCCCTTTTTATTCTAAGCACGAATTACAGTTTTAAAGAATTTCTTCCCTTTTTTTAATTACTTTTCCTAGCAGAAGAGGAAATGCACTTTACTTAATTTAAAATACAAAGGAAACTATCGTCATTCGTAATAAAATTCTCATTTATTTCTTTTATCTACATATTTTTTCGCCATTACATAGAAATCAACATTAAATTAACATATTCTTTGAACAGAGATTTCAAATAAAGAATTTTATTTAATTGCTGTATTGTTCCGAATAAAACATTATATGCAAATAATTTTCAAATTAGTCTTATAACAGGTGTTTAATTGTATTGTTTGTTTCCAAAACAATATGTTACATATTTTTTTTTCTCTCGTATTTGCCAAATTACTAGTCGTTTACTGGCTGGCAAGGTCGCCAATTTTTCAATTTTAATAGTTCTTCTATTTTAAATCAATATTTTGGCAGTTGCTAAATTTCTAAAAAAAAGATCATCAGATTTCATTGTTGTTGTTTATCCAAGTATACAAAGTTAATAAAGTAAAAAATAACAACGTCAAAAAGCACAAATTGCAGATTACAACAGACATGACGTGAAAAGATATCCAACAAAAGCCTAAGACGTTGCTTCTGTCGGATGTCTTTTCATCCATAAGCATTTTGCATTGAAAAATGCGTTCCTTGTAAGCCGAAACACGTGTCCGCTTGATTTGCCATTTGTGCTTTTTGACGTTGTTATTTCTTACTTTACTTTTCAGCACAAAGGTATTTATTTAACCTATTTTATGTTTAAATAATTAATTATTCAGATTTAATATAACGTATAACGTAAGTTGCAACAGAAATATCTATGGCTATTGTGTTCATAGAAGCACTAGTTGGTGGATGATGCAGATTTAGTCAAAATATTTCAGGAGTTGATGACATAATGACTTTAGATCAACACTTTTGTTTTAAAACCTTCTGCATCATTTTCCGACTGGCCTGGTCAAGAAAGCCGCAGGGCATAAAACCCAATATAAATTCGGTACAATTTCTATAAATACAGCGCATTTTTATAAATACAGCGCAATTATTTTTTAAAAACTACCTATATAAGTTGCGTTAAAAAAAAAGGCTTTTAAAAGGGCTGCATTACTATATTTAGTTCATAACTAAATAATTCGTTTACCATTTAAAAAAAATACATGTGAACATAATATACAACTCTAGCATGAACTAAGACAATTTTTCTAGAATTTTCCTTGGTTTTCAATTTGTTTGCTCACCTAAGTATCGGAATAATGCAAATGCAAAATAAAACACTTGGTGCTTAAAGTATAAATATGGCAAGGATTTCTTCCAAGAACCAATCAATGCCTAAAAATATACAACTCATACTTTGATTCGATTTTTCAAAAGAAAACTGCGTAATGTTCCGTTTGATTTTATTTATTTCCCTTTGGTGCATCCAAATCAGTTTCAGATTGTTCTTGTTCCAAATGTATTCAGAATTTACTCAAGAAACCGAATAAATCAAAGCATCGATTTCTCAGACTCATGTAAAAGAGATTGAATTTTAAATTTACTGCCATTTAATTCCGCCCATAATGCATTTCGCGAAATGGATGCCTAAATCAGAGTAAAATAGATTGCATCTATCTGTTATGTGGGAATATGATATTCCAATAGGTTGCATAACTTGTGTTGAATGTCTGGAATAATCTTATTTTGATTAACCAGTACCAAAGATAAGAATTTCCGTTATATGTATTTCGAATCCGAATATTAATCTGAATACTTATTAAGGGTACTTGCTTTGACTGATAGATTTTCCAGAGACATGAGATAACATATTTGAATATTTCAGAAATAAAAACAACCAGTCAATTGGAAAAAGTGGTCGAGTTCAGCGCTTTCAAGTTAAATATAACGATACCTTAAATCTCAGCACAATTTATGTGAGCTTTTTTAAACATGTGAGCTATTTGACGTCCAAAATTCGCAATATAAAGTATCTAAAGTAATTTCATGATTTAAAATACATTTTGTATACAAAAATCAAAAATCTGCTTGTGCATAGAATACATAACTTTTCACTTAGTAAGTTTTCTTTAAATTTTGGTTATTTTCATTATTGAGTCGGTGGTTCATGTTTATTATTTTCTTTACATTAGACAACTAACCGGCAGGTAAATAGCAGTATCTACACAAACAATAGAGAAATGTTGGAATTAAATTCCCCCCCCCCCACACCTGGTTTTAGAGGCAATAAAATAAACAAGCTTTTTCAATACAGTTAACGTACTGTAGATGACAAAAATGAGCAAAAATGAAAAAATGAAGTATTCTCAGTTACTGCTCTTTATCTGCCCACGACTATGTAAAAAAGTGAGATATACTCTATAACGAAAAACCAGACGTACCAAGAACGTGTTGTCCAAATAAAAGAACATTTCACAAATGTGATATAAGAAAGTGATCTCAGAATGAAAGAAAAAATTATTATTTGTTGACGAAAAGATGGCAGGTGGTTTTAATACCATGTTGGGCATCTTCTAGCATGAATGCATACAGGTGAGAAATAGAGGCTTAAAAGTATCGCATGATTCCCTAAGTCCACACTTACTGTAAAATCTCCTCTAATTCGATCAAACTCCTAGGCTGTCTCTGGTGCATGCTACAAACATACCTTTAGCTGCCATGGTTTTGTATGTAAAAATTATGAGTGACCATTAGGGTGGTTCAAAAAAACTTTTTTTTTTTCAGCTAGAGTCCAGGACACCCCCTATTTTTTTTAGACCTACTAATCGTTTCATTCTACAAAAGTTTTAGCTTCTTACTCAAGTTTTAGGAAGGTGCTCAATGACCCTTCGATTTAACATTAGCCTTTAGCAAAGAAAATGTCAAATTTAGAAACATTAAATTCCCCCAGCTGTTTTCTTTTATTTTGAAATTAATAATTGTATTGCAATGTATGTGCATATTCGTCGTGTATATTATAATATATAGCATTGTTTTTTCAGTTCAATGTATTTTTAACCCCCCTCCAAACTTCAAAAGTTTGGGAAAGGGGGGGGGGGGTAAAAAGAGGATAGGGTTGAGCACCCTCTTTAAGTTGAAAAATATATATATATAGGAAGCTAAAACTCTTCCATTATATTTCTATCCACAAGTCTAAAAATATTGAGGGGTGTTCTGTTATCTAGGAGAAACTATTTTTTACATGTATTTTTGAACCACCTTGGTGACGACCATGCTTAGTATACAATTGTTCCCCCTAACATCACCCGAGTTGTGGGTGTAATGTGCACAATTGAAAAGAAAAAGCGTTATTTGGGCATTTACAGCGGGGTCTTTAAAAGCGTACACGATTGCCATCATTGCCCAAACTCCCAGCTAAAAATAATCTTCAGAAAATCTGCAGAAAAAATTTTTTTTTGAAGTATTTTTTCAAGATTTCTGCAGATTTTTAGAAGACAAGCAAAATCTGCATTTTGTCTTCAAAATAATCTGCAGAAAATCCACACAAAAAAGTTTTCTTTTTAGTTTTCTCTTAATATTCTGCAGATTTTTTGAAGGTAAAAAAATCTGCAAATTTTCTTCAATTAGATCTACAGAAACTCTACACAAAAAATTCTCTTACAGTTTTCTCTAAATAATTCCCACGTTTGTAGAGATTTTATGGTCATCAAAAAGAAATCTGTATTTCAATAAAAATTATTTTTTAAAGTTTTATTACATCATAAAAGTTTTTCACACTTTAATTTTTTTTATATTTTTTTCAGTTTTTAGAAAATTAAACACATTTTTTTGTTTTTCTAATTAAAATCAGTAACAAATAACTTAAACTTTTCCCCCCAAGAACTTTGATTTATATTTTGATAACTTAAATTGAAATTTAAAAGCATTTCAACACGTTTGAAACATTTACCAAATAAAAAAGTCTGTTTATTGCATTATACAAATAATATGACATGAAAATAAATTTTAATATAAGTGCATAATTCAAATCAAATAAAAGTGAAATTACAATACATCATTTTTTTTTTGAAAACAAAACGATATTGAATAACGCAAGTTATTACATGGTTTGAAAGGGCTTTCAAAAATGTCAATTTCAAGAAGGATACGGATTGGAACAGAGTCAAATTTGACTCACTTGGAGAAAAATCAGGAAATTGAAATTGAATAAGAACAAATATGACTTGAAATAATGTTCTCGAGCGGTGCGCCGTTCGAGTACAAACGCACCGAACGCCAAGCCTCTTATCGTCCACGGAGGCCTCGGTCCGTCCCGCAATATTCGGGTGCCACAAAGCTACGAGAGTAGATGACCCCTCGACCAGGTGACGCGTATTGTTTTTTGCTCCGCCATGGAAACAAATAATTAGGGAAATTTCAAGTTTCATCATTGGAAACCCATGAAAAAATATTATATTCATGCCTCGGTTCACAAAAAGGTAAGACACTTTAAAATTCAACAATTATTATTTGATTAAATTAACTTTTATTTAATAAGTGTATAGTATATTAGGGTTAGTTTGAAATGTTAAGCCTAATCGGAGGTTTTTAATTTTTTAAATTTTTACTTTTTCACCGATTGACTTAAAATTTTGAGCAAACATTTACGTTGTCAATATCTATTAATAAAAAAAATTGTGTTACGATGTCTCAATAATAACCAGCCTAATTAACCTAATTACTTTCCACCACGTGGTCGATTTGGAGGAATTTTTCGGAATTTTTAATTTTTACAAATAGTTCTATTTATTATTTCGTCTTGAAACTTTATACTAATTTTACAATCATAGAGATGTATTTTTGTGACAAATTTGGTTTAATTATTTCAATTTGCATTAACTCCAATTTAATAAAATTTAAATTTTCATTTTGGAGGAGTAGTTCAAGTTTTAATTATATGTTTTATTAAACAAACATGAAACACCACTCTGCAGTGAATTTACTCATTTTTATTAAAGAAATGTCGAAACTTAAAATTAAAAATGTTTTCGGATTTTTATTGCATTAATTTCATTTGTTATTAATTGTTATCTACTATTTTTAATTTGCTGGGTACATTTTTTGCAGTTTATCTACAGATTTTCTGCAGAATATTTAAGTATATTTGAAACATGCATTCTTCACAAAATCTGCAGAAAAAAAATCTGCAGAAAATTTGAGCATATTTGGAACACGCTTTCTGCAAAAAATCTACAGATAAAATATGCAGATTTTCTTTAGAAACCATGTTCCAAATATGCTTAAATTTTCTGCAGATTTTTTAAAAAGATTTTCTGCAGATTTTTTTTAGCTGGGCTGAAAGCCCTAAGCCTGCCTTTGTTACCAGCAGCATTTCGCACCTACAGCTAAGGTGATATTATCGGGTGCCATGTCATATGGTATAATATTACACCCAATGTTCATTTACAGCACCATAGCAGCTTAATGGTAGGTAGCCTATTGATATGTTTGTGCTAAGCTACAGTCACATTTATTGGCCCTCTTGGCTACGCTTTTAGATGCCATTTTTTACAGGACATTGTTGAGTCAAACATAGCAAGGATGATGGCTTTCTCGTTTATGATGGCTTTCTCGTTTAACGTTTAAATGCATATGCAATTTTCATTAATATTATTATGAAGTAGAAAAACGCTCGTCAAAGTATGACGAATGAAAATTGCATCTACATTTAAACGAAGCAATTGCCTGTTCAGTGATATTTTGATCGTTAAAATTTTAGTCGTAACTCTAGTGGATTAACTCTAAACTCCAGGGGATAGTGTTAATGTTTGACCACTTTTTTGATTCTTCATTCCCCTTAAATTACTGGCTTATCAGCAAAAAAAAAAAAAGGTTAAGTTATCGGATCCTGTTCAGAATTTTCACAATAAAGAATTTTCCTGTGTGCCAAACGTTACCAAAAAATATTATCAAATTATTATGCCGTGGCGCGAGTTTCAATGTTGGTGATGTCAGGATTGAATTGCTTCATAAAAATATTACTCTTAAGCATCTCTTTATACAATGCAAGAAAACATTTTTGAAAAAAAAAAAAAATTTAATATTTTGGGCATGTTCCCGTTTGGTGATAAATTAACTTTTTTTTAAGGCTTTTAATTGATTATGCTTTAAGCTTGATATGGCTTCAGTTTTGTATTTGTGCAGAAACACTTGATATACATGATACTCATTTCAAATTTAAATGTTTCATATTTCAAAATATATAAAAATAGAAAGAAAAAAAATCAATACGTTTGTATAAGCAAATTTATTCAAAGTCTGATACAACTTTTTTTGAAATCCAAGAGTCGGAGTCAGTTATTTTCTTTCACTATGTCTATTTTTTTTCCAAAGCTACGGAGTCAGAGTCAGAGTTTGGGAGTCGGAGTCGACTGCTCTAAAATTCTTGGAGTAGGAGTCTGGAGTTAGTCAACAAGAGCTATTTCTAACAAAATTTGTTTGAAGTAAATTTGTATTTTAAATACGGATCAAGATTGAGTTTTAGTTTCCTCTTAGGTGCTATTGTTAAGGGATTTGAACTGTTCAAAATTAAACGGAAGATTGTTCAAATAAAAGCGAAATTTTTATACATGTTCTCCTTCAAAAGATGTTTTCTAAAAAATCTGAAGCGAATTCACCTGTGAATTCGAGATTTATATTTGTCTTTGTTGTGACTCTTGGTTAAAGTTTTCTAGCATAAAGAAACTATTTATTTTACAACATTGCGACATTAAAACATATACGATTAAGGTTTATACATAATAGAAAAATCACAGAGATTGGCGTGCAACCTTCTGATCTGGAGTCGGAGACTGAACTAAACTGTTAGAGCGTCCTTACCCTTGGAAAGGACAAACTTTGGACACTTTCCATTGGCTGGTGTCCATGTGAACAGTGCGTAATGTACATGTGATGCACACGTTATGTGTGGGTGTTGTACCCCACATGGATATTTTGCGAGGCTAACTGATCGTGCCTATTGAGCCCTAACTCTGCCTATTGAGTTTCCCACCTCACACACCATTGAATCTCCCAAAATTATACCCTTTATTTCCCAGTCTGTCGATTCAGCAATAACTTTCCCCTCTACCTCTGGAATATTCCCACTATCTAACACACAGCTAATGCCCACCTTCTTTTTACTAACTTCCCCCTTTCCCTCTGGAGTGTTTACCCCATCTACAATCCTACAGCCTAATGCGAACTCACCTCCAAAGTAATCATCCTAATTCTGATTTCTGAGATTTCAACACACTTAGTGCAAATGAAATCCTTCTCAGATTCATCCTTCCCCTTTAACAAGCAGAACATGTCACATAGGTCACAAGAATTTCATCTTTGGCCCCTTTACCACTTTTAACCTCCTTCATTATGCATATAACCCCCATTCTAGCTCAAAATGGTACGCTTGAAAAGTCAATATAAAAATGCAAAATTGAAGAATTAATGCTAATTATTAGAATTAGAAAGCATTGGAAGTAAAGGTACAAATACTACTAAATCCTAAGACAAGCAGTAAATTAAAATATACAAGTTACACACTTAACAGAGCACTCAGGCTTAACAACAAGAAATCAGCACAATTTAGGCTTAGCTACAAAGAATAGAAAAAACTTTAAGAAAGCAAGTAAATCAAAAATAAGACTTAAAAGCACAAAAATACTTAGTTCTATAATAAAATACAATAAAAATACTGAAACTAAAGCAGTAAAATAAACAATTATAGTAAAAAATCACTTATCTCAGGAGCTGCAAAAACTCTAACCAGCAACACTAGCGCCCTCTATCGGCGTTTTTGCATTTTTAAAATAGCAAGTCTTTTGCTTAAAATTGTAAGAAAACCGGAAACAATACATAAGCCAGGAAAATATTTTCTGATAAAGTGAGGGACAAAAATAAATAAAGACTCTCTTTAAAAAGGATTTTTTTTTTTTACTTCCATTCAATGATGCAAACTTTGTTCGAGCTTTTTTGCCACCCTTGTATACTGCCGTGCTAAGCATCGAACCATCCGAAGAGGGGCCGAGCGGGGCAATCGCTCCATGTGTTAATATATGAAGGGGCGCCATAAAATAAGCTTTTACAACAGTTCAAATTCTTTTTAGTATTATTCATTTTTAAAATACAGTTTTTAAATTTAACTCATTAGATTTCAAATTACAAGTTTAATTATGTGATAATTGACATAAAAATGTTCAATAGTTTTCCAAAGCAACGACCACGATTCTTTTTGTGGGTAGGGGTCGTCAGAAAGTATTCGCTCCGGATGCCGTCCTCTCTTTTGGCGGTCCTGAATAAGCACTAAATTGGAATCTGCAATTGAGCTCAAAGTGAGATATTGTGTTTCAAAGTTTGACTCTCCATATATTTGATTCTTTTTTTTTCCTTTCAGAATTTTTTTTAAAAATAATTCCTGATCAAATGACTTTAAAACATTTTATTTATTAAGTAAAATGCAAAACAGAGAACAACTTGGTTACAGTAACTCATATTTGTTCAAAAGTGCAGGTATGACAACTTTTACTACTGAATGACGTATGAATAAACTGAAACTCCAGTTTAAGCTTTGGTTCAGCTTTAGAAACCATTACGCGCTTTTAGCCTGTGGTTTCTGTTGTAAAGATTTTGAAAAGCCAATTTAGTTTTTTGACTTAGACTGGATTGGAAAAATATCAAAATTCAATAGCTTTCATCGTCAGGCAGTAAAGTTACATTGTAAGGAAGGAAAATCATAATTATTTTTCTTTTAAAAGATATTATTTGAATGTCAATAATTACTATTATTATTTCAATTTTCAAAGGCAATCTAAAATTGAAAATGTAATTTGTTATGGTTAAATCTGTTTGGCACACCTTACCCATTGGTTGAACGGCGATTTGATTTATTTCTGGTGTTTGACAAAGAAAACTCTCAGTTATGAAACAAAAAAGCTATTTTTTTTTTAAGTTAAACTTACATCCTTATATATTATTTCTCTAGCCTGTTTTTGGTTTCTACGCAAAATTTTCCTCAGTTCTTGATCAATTTCTTTGATTTACACCTTATTTTAAAGCTTATCGTGCTGGCTACTGACGAAAAATAGACCCAAGGTCAAAAAATTGTTTTTTCTACCAAAAAACCTATTTTAAAAAACCAGAATGAGGTTTTGGGTTAAATTTATAACTTTAACTTGTACGATGACCGACAGAGCTGAATAGCTTGATCGGCAGAGCGTTCTACTGGTAACCAGGAGAATGAGTGTTCGGGCCGACGCACAGTGGTTCAAGGGCGGAAAAAATAGCCATTTTTAAGTTTTAAGATAACAAATATTTCATGCCGTAATTACTTAGCCCTTGAGTTGTAGTAACTTACTCCATAAGAGTTTTTTGAAGAAAAAAATTCGTTTTTAAAAAAATAAGCCAAGATTGTTGAACAATTATATTTTCACTTTTTTCGGACGTATGCCTTATACTTCAGTTTTAATTCATTCGTTTAATAAGGAGGACTAAAATTTAATAAAAGTCGTTTCTGATTGGTTTTTTACACTTATATGATGCATATTAAATAGTAGTTAAAAATTAAAAATTCATGAAAATTGAAAACTACCTGAAATAAAAAAACATTATTTTCTAAAAAATATAATGAAAAATAGTGTGGAATATACTTTTATCGGCGGCTTCCGGTGGGCTAAAATTTACATATGCCAATAGTTTTATCCTGCCTGTAAATAAACAACAACATTTTAGCTGCGACCACCTGCGACTGCAGTCGTGGCGGATGTTTTGTTTGATTTTCGCTATTTAAAAACACCAATACAGTAAGCTAGAAAATAACCCGTAACGTTATAACGGGGCTAAATTGCTTTTTTATCAAGGAAATTGGTAATTAAACATGTTCCAGACTAACATATGTCACAGTTTCACTACTTTGCAGAAGAGCCTAAAAACGTTTGTTTACTGTTTCCGAAAGTTGGAGCTCTTGAAACATTCATCAATTAATATAGAGGATTTTTTTAAACAGATTTACGTTGTTATGGCTTAATGCGGAGCATTATTCTACATGCAATGCAGCAGTAACCTGAAAATAAGAGTTTTCGGACCCGTTTAGTATGGCTTTAAAAATGATACATGTGAGAAAGAAATTTTTAAAACTCATACAGAATTCTATATAAAAAGTGTAAAAACTTTTCGTAAAACAATGAAATTAGAAAATCCTCAAATGTTTGAAATATCTGATTTCTTTTGCTAAATCATTCTAGTATAAAGCTATTCTCAGTTTGTCAACATTGCAGAAAATATTGTTCGAGGTTATCAATTGCAATAAATAAACCTTTCGTATAGCATACAACTGATTTAATTTATATTTTTCGCTAAACCCAGAAATGAACTTGAACTATACAGAAACCCCGATTTCACGTTTCTCAGTGGCCTGAATCAAACATAAAATACATAAAATATGGGGAAACGTCAATTCAAATAAAAATAAAAAAACGTAAAATATGGGAACTGTATAGAAAGCAAAAATTTGATAAGGAAACGAAGATAATAATAAAGGTGGCTACGATGACGCTTATAAAAGGTAAGAAACGCGATATTTTACGAAAAGAACGTTATTGTACATACCAATTTAGATCATTCTAACACATTAAGTTACGACTCCGAGCGTTTAAGTTGAAAATAGTCAGTAATAATGAGTCATTGAATCTAAAGTAAATACAGCACTTCCAGGATTTAAATACTTTGCAAAGTTTTTTCCTTATCTTTATGATAAAGAAAATTATCTTTCACTATTAGTAAAGATAATTTTCTTTATCATCTTAAATGCAGTATTGAAAGAAGAGAAGAGTTGTGTTTCCTCTTCTTGTTCATCTTCATTGACGGCCGAAGGGTTCACAAGGTCGGCTACGGATGGAGCATTAGCTTTTCTGTTTTCATGGATTAACTTTCAACGGAGTGGATTATGTTTAAAATTGCACAGAAGGAAACACGTTACTTAATTTTAAAACATTTTTTCTCTGCTAGGAAAAACGTAAAATGCGGGAAATTCATAAATAACAAACTTTTCATCCGAATTAAAATAATGGTATTATTATATCGAAAAACCGGGACCTGATGATAAAAATCGTAAAACGTGGGGAAAACGTTGATTCGGGGGACGTAAAATCGGTGTTTTGCAGTGAATACGATCCAATAGCAGGAAGATAAATATTGCCATACAACAATTTTAACAATTTTCCCGAGCATTTTTTGAGAGTATTCAAAGTTATTGAATTTTTTCCGCTTTTTTGTCGTTTTGAACCACTGTGCGACGTCCGGACAATCTGCATCAAAAAATTGGAGAAATATCGCGCATTGCATGAACATAAAGCGAATTACAAATATGAGGGAACAGAATAAATGAGAGAGAAACGTTCCTTGCTAGTATGAAAACTTAATGTAACATTGTGCTAAATTACTTCTGAATTATAAGGTTTTTTTTTTTTTTTTTTTTTAAAGATGTGGCTCCTGTAAGAAAATTAAAACATAATGTAAGCGAAAATATAAGTATGGTTTAAGATTTCAGACTACAATGGAATTGTTTTTTGTTCAGAAAAAAAAATCGTATATTGAAATATAGATTCTTCTAATGAGTTTTTGACTCTTAGTACAAATAAAAAAAAAATACTACCTCAATTTGAAAGGTAAACTACATTTTTTTTCTTCTTTTTGTAAAAACAAATAGCCTATCACATTTTTACTACATTCGAAGAGCTACGCTTAAAAAGAGCTTAGTTCAATTTATTTTGTAATTTAACCGTGCTGTTAAATGATGAAAACGTGCTGCCATCTAAGTCATAACGATTCAAACAGCCTGCGGTAACAAATTGTAAAAATTTTTAAAAATAAAAACATTTCTCTTCAATATCTTATTTGATATATTATTTCTCTCCACCCCTCCCCTCCCCCATTTCTCCCTTCTCATTTTTAAACTTATCAGGGTAGCTAATGAAGAAAAATAGACTTACGGTCAAAAAATCAAGTTTTCGGAAACGCCCCTTGCTGTTTCAAAACCTTGATGCAGCCTGAAGTTCTTATGCAGATTTTTTTTAAACCAAAGTTCTAATACAATTTTCCAATTTTTTACGTTGCTTTCGGCAAGAAAAAAAAAAGAAATCACCTGTGTGTGTATTTTCTTTTTTTTCTTTTTCTTTTTTTCTTTCTTTTTCTTTTTCTTTCTTTTTTTTTAATAAAGTTTAAAAGCACTGGACTTAGTTGTTCGGTTAAATTGATAAGTTTCTTTTCGGTAGAGCGTTCAGCTATAAACTAACTGAACTTCGGGCAAACTCGAGCTGTCCGACATAATAGCAAATTTTGATTAGTATTACGCCTTATATGTATTCAAAACATACAACAGATAACACACGTTATAAAATTAATGCGATGGGAATGCTTCTTGGTGTTTCGACTCCTTTATGCAGGCTACAGTTATCATTCGGATAAGTTGATTCTTAATCGAAGAGTGTTCTTCCTTTTTTTAAGCTTTGACTTCATCCAGACCACTCAGCATAATGTAAGCACAAAGAAGTATTAGATTTACCTCATGGAAATCCTTTTTGTGCAGAAAAACATTTTCGCTGTATGCTGAAATGTAAATTTTTCTAATAGGTGTGTCCGATCTTTTGTATAAAGGAAAAAATACTACGCCAAATTGAAACTACGAGTTTCACCCAGTAAACCTTTAATTATTTATTCGAATACGATATAAAACATTAAAATTATTATCCACTTCATTAGTAAGAAATCATTTTCTACTCCTCTGATTTTGGCTGAAAAAAAAATACATTTTATCTACGTTCGAAAAAATACACTTAAAGAACGGACTCAGTTCAATTTTTTTTGGTTTTGAATTTTAAGTGTTCGATTAAAAGAGAAACATGTGCAGGCATTTATGCCGTAACGGTTAAATCAGCCTTCTATGTGAAAAAGTTCATATTCAAAGATAAAAACACTTATTTTCAATCTAATTCATTACTTCTCTAGAATGTTTGTTTCAATCGCTACGTGAGATCTTCGTCATTCTTTAATCAAATTCCATGCTTTACGAATAATTTTAAATCGTATCATGCTGGTTAATAACAAAACATAGAAGCATTTTTTTTTTTTCGGCACAAAGCTTTTTTACTGTTTTTTACTCCGCATTCCTTCAATGAATAGCTTTCGAAAAGGATGGCGCAATTGCTAGGTTTGTTGGGGTGTCGGGCTGTTAATCAGAATGGCGCCAATTCGAATCCGTGCCGATAAATATCTCTTTACTGTTTCATTTTTTTCTTGTCACATGCTCACATGAGCAGGACTGTATTTGCCACAACCTGTTTTTTCATGTGCACACTTATTGTCACTCACTACTCAGCCACACTTATAATGATATTTATGCTTGCATTGAAAATACGTACAACCAAAAGGTGAGAGATGGTCAAATTATCGCAACGTTGTATTTAACGAGGTTTTGTTACTGATGTCTTTAAATTACATGCCTTCTCTTCTGCGCTTACTTTTTTTCGGTTCTTCTTCATAATGTTCTTTCTTTGAAATTGTTAAAGAGCGAAATGCCTTATGAAACGATTCGAAGCACAGTGCGGAGTTCCGCACGGTTCGACTAGTTTATTAGTATTTCTGTCAAGCAGAAAAAGAAGATGTGTGGATTGCGTATATTTTTCAATGTTTAACCATTTATATGTTCCAAGAAAAACAGAGCTAATAAGAAACTCTATTTTTATTCAAAAAATAATCAAATTTTTAATTTTTTCCAATTTTTCCAGAAACCCCCCGGAAAAAACCGGTTTTTTTTCCACCACTTCAAAATTTTCGGAAATTTTACATCTCTATTGTCACCATACCTTAAATTTCTCCGTAGGCGCTAATGATTTTTTCTTTGAACTGTTCAAAATTGAACGAAAAATTGTTCAAATCAAAATATGAAATATGGGAATAAGGTGTCCTTGCGGAAATCTTTCAAAAAAAAAAAAAAATGTTGCATTTGACTATTCACTCAAAACTTATTTGAGGGGGAGATGCAGATAGACCGACAGACACATTTTCCCCATCTGAATACCTTGCATTCCAATTTTAATTTTTTAATTTATTTAGTTAGTGAATTTATTTTTGACTTTTTTTCTGCTTTAAGTGATATTTTTGAGATGCATTCGCCTTCTTTCATGCTTTTTTCTTTATTTATATGAGTTTTACTGGGAAAGTAGGTCAAAAAAGTAAAATAATTGGTTGGGGGCCGAATCTCAGGAAAATATCATGTGATCACGGAGGGAAAGTCATTGCTAACAGTTTGAAGTATAAGAGGGGTACTAGAGAAGAGTTATAAACATCTTTATTTCTACATACAAAACGATTTTCTATATCAACGATTTTTTCTAACCCTAACACTGGAAACGAAGGGGAGGGTAGGGGGCGGAAAAGGGAACAGTAAAAGGTTGAAATGTTACCCACTTGCTTTTAGATGCATGAATATAGGGTGTTTTCAATTATGATGCTTTTATTAATCACATAACAGAACTTACGTAGCGGCATAAATTGCCCAGTTTTGTATAGCGGAATACGCGAATGTTCCCTATCAGGACCAACAACGTTTGTTTGCTTATAGGATCCACATTTTTGTTGGAAATAATTATCGGTCATGTTTTTTCATCAAAAAGATCCTTATCTATTGTTTCTCAGGAATATCAAAACAGTTAAGCATTCTTAAAAAATTTATAAATTTTTTAGTCTGTCTTTTTGAAAATCGGTAGAACAGCTCATTTTTGCAAAGTTTTGTAGAAAACAGTAATTTCAAATTAGAACTAGTTTTTCTTTCAAAAAATCAGGTATATATTTGGATATGAATAGAAAGCAAATCAGGTCCTCACAAGCTAAACTTTATTTTTTACGATTTTTTAAATTTGATGTTCCCATTTGGGAACATTGGCGCTTAAAAGGTTTTAAGAATGTTCTGTCGGTGATTTGAAATGTACAGACCAAAATTTAAAATAATAATAAAACCAATGTTTTGAATTTTTTATATCTTTTTTAAAAACTATAAATTTTAGAATTAAGAACATTTTCTACTTAATGTTGCAAAACGATTTCATTGATCGAAAAAAGAGTATTTTTGTCACATCAGAATACACATCGCATGCATTTTTGAAATTAAGACATATAGCTTTTCCTTTGTCTAATGATTTCCTCGTCATGCTTACGTAAAGTTAATTACACGGGGGAAGATGAAATCCAGGAGTTCATCGCGTTCACATTCAATTATACGGACTCCGGAGCTCTAATCACGAATCCTGAGGGAAGCTGGAACTGCAGAGTTGCCATTTTCTTTATCTTCAACTGCTTTAATTAGTTTTATTCAGACCGTTTCTCGAACAATAAAATGATTAAGAGACCACATAGTTTGCAAATTCTTTTTCAGTGAAAGTTGCAAATAGAAATCAGTTATCCGGCTTCTGCAAATTGGTGAGGGAAATTCTTTCAACTATTAATTAATTAAAAATTGTAGTTGTAATTGTGGAAGTTTAACTATTTGCTAAAACAGAAATAAACAAATGTTAAGACGGTGTTCCTTTAAAAAAATATTATTATTATTTTTTAAATATTGTAATTATAATAAGCAAGTATAGCGGAAAAACGTGCGTGGGATTAAAAAGTTAAGTTTTTAAGTGTTTGTTTTATTATCTTTCTGAGTTTTAACTATTAGTTTGAAAAATGTATTAGTTCAGTTTCATAACTTAAACTTTATTCCAATTTTCAATTAAAAATGATTTTACTATAACGATGCAACGCAGCATGAGTTTTTTTTTTCTTAAAGGGGGAGGGGCTAAAACACTCTCCCGCTGTCCAGAGTTTTAATGTCATTACTTTTGCCAGCTTTATTACTGTAGTTCAAATGCACGTAATGACTACTTTGATCGAAGTTCCCCCTCCACGTGATACTTCTGGCTATGCTAGTGGTTTACTATAAGCACACAGGTTTCATCTTTTTTAATGGTAACATAGAAGAAATAGTAGATCATTTTATGAGGACGGTAATTCTCTTATCTTGTCTAAATATTTGTTTTATCAATCTTAAACGTTCTCCAAGTACGGATATATGATTTTTTTTCTTAAAATGTTAAAGGTTGGATAATTTTGTCTAGAAGTCCGTCTCGGGTGCTGAAATCAGTTTTGTGACATTAGTTATTTGGTCTTGATTATTTGTAATTAAGGTGTCCACGGATTTTATCGCTTCTTCAAACTTATTTATTTATATTGTACGATTTGAAGTATCATTTTACATTGAAATACCTTCAAATATGAAAACTACATTTTAAATGTGCTTCAAAGTTGAAAAATTGTCCCTCTTTTTTGGATTTGTATTTTATTATTACTTTTTTTATTTGTCTTGTTAAATTGTTTTTGTATTTGTTTTTTTTTTTTTTTTTTTTGAAAAAAACCGTTTAGTTAGAGAAGAGTGTTTTTATTTCAGGTACACAGCAACGTAATGTATAGGAAATATTTATCAAATAATGAGAAATAATGCTCTGTCAAAATATTCCCAATAGTGTATTTTGAAGGTTATAATTATCATAAATAATGTTATCACAAGAAAACTCTGTTGATAATTTTGAAGAAATCTAATTGTTAACATTAGCTCTATACTTAACAGGGAAGAAAAATATAATTTTAAAACAAGATACAATGAATCTGCTATTTAACTACTTGTTTCAACATTGTCTTAAACAGTAATGGGCATGTCTTAAATACGGGTAGCCAAAATATATTTATATGTAGAAATTTATGTGTAGAGCAAAATCTAGAGAAAAAGTGCACACCGTAAACAAAGCGTAATGTAAATTTATGAACGTAATGTAAAACACTTACTTGCCGAGAGAGAAGTTATGTTTCTGTTTCACGTGTAAAAGCTCTATTGGGTAACATTAAGGCTTTGTTTTTATTTACCACAACCAATAGCCTTAGGAATAGATTTTCTGGATACACTCTTTACTCGCGTTTATGCGTCTTTCTAAAGTATTAATTAAAGTGTCTATGCATTGAACATAAATAATATTAAAATGCGTAAAACTAAAAAGGCATATTATTGCAAATATTTTTTGTCAGAATATGTTCATTATTGTCAATATGTAATACAACTTTAGTTTTAAGGAAGTGATAGTAAACTAATGTGAAATTACCTCTATTAATAAGGCTATTTTATTAATAACGAATAAATACCTTTGTGCTTGGAAATTAAATGAATGATATACTAATGCTTTGATACACAACACTTGAAAATCATTGCAGACACGTGTTTTGGTGCTACAAGGAATACCCTTTTCAATGCAAAGAAGTGTGAGCTTTTGAATGAAAAGTCATCTCATCCAAAATCTCACATTTTTTTGCATCCAAAAAGGTGTTCCTTGTTCCTTGTAACACCGAAAAACGTGTATGCAGTAATTTGCGATTTTTGTGCAACGAAACGTTGGTATTTCAGTCATTTAATTGCTATTTTGTTTTAATATTTTTATATTTTACGTTACTTTTCCAACAAACGAATTAAATACGCAATGTAGATAAGTAAATTGTGTATTCTCTTTTAAGAAAAATTTCTTTTCAGTCAAAGAAACTAACATTTAACAACAGACTTTCTTTTATTTGTTATTACTTTGAAAGAATACAAAACAATGTTCCTTGAAAGTAGAAAATAACATTACTATTGTATTTGACTTTTAGATCGCATTAAGCTCAAAGCATTATGGGCGGAATTAAATAACAATGAATTTAAAATTCCGTTCTTTTCTCAGGAGATTCCATAATAATGTTTTGATTCGTTCCCTTTCTTCGTAAATGGTGAATACATTTCAAAGAATGGTAGTTTGAATCTTCTTTGAACAAATGGAAGAAAATAAGTCAAATGGAAATACAGAAATAAAGTAAATATTCTCTCTCTCTCTCTCTTAAAATTATCATTTCTTGGGAAAATATAACTTCATAAGGTATTTCATATACAGAGGAACCCCAATTTTATGTAATTTGCCTGATTAGTGATGAAAACGTACCAAGCGGGATAACGTAAATTCGGAGGTGGGGTAAAAAATCAAATCAGATTGTTTAAAATTTGATACTAACCGAATAATGAATTGGATACATTTCTTTTTTTAGTGTTTAAATAGAATTTCATTTACAGCATGTTCAATGCAATTTTTTTTTTACAAGTTGGTTTCTTGGTTGGCAATTGTAAATAAAATTGTTTTAGACATTCCATGGTTGGATTCGCTTGATGAACTGTGGATATAGGATTTACTAGCAGTTCTTCTTATTATTCTTCAATGTAGTAAGAACGGGTAAAAAATCTGGTTCTAAAGGAAATCGGGGCGTGATAAAAAGATAAATTTGTCATCCATTTGTAGTAGATTTTTAAGAGCATCAGAGAAAGAGAGAGAGAGAGAGAGAGAGAGAGAGCAGCTCTAGATCTCGCTAAACAAACTTGATCTCGTCAGACATTAGTCATAGAGGGGGAAAAATATGTGCCCTTTTCATTGAAATGTACTTTCAGTAAACCATCCACTATTGATCACAATGTTAATTTTATTTATGTATTTGTTATTTTTGCGTTGTCATTGTAGCCAAAGGGTATTTCTGTAAAATTAGGATTCTACCTCAAGAATAAACTGTATTTAGAATACATTCAAACCTGATTTTATGCGATCTTTTTTTCTTTTTTTTTTTTTTTGTGCGAACTTTATTGGTGCTGTATACGAAAATTTCAATCAAATCAGATCTCAATTGACGAAATTATTTATAAAACGGACGAAGTTATATTTAAAACTAACGATTTTTATGCGATTTATTATGCGCTAAAAAACAGGTTTGAGTGTATAAGACTATATTGGTTTTCATAAATTCATACCTCTAAAATTCAGTTGGTTGCTCCAATCCCCTACCTTTTGATTTTCACTTGTTCTTGAAGTTGAAATGCGATCTCGGAAACAGTCGCTTCATCAGCGATGACGAAAAAGAATTCGGTTTTTGACTGTAGCTGTCTTAACTAACGGCATATTTCCAGGAAGATCCTAAGAAACTTCGTTTCCTCGCAACAAGTGTTTAAACAAAAGTGGTAACTATTTAAAAAAATAGTACATTAAATACTTTCATGAAAAACTAAACTTTTTGTTTAAAAAAATTATGTTTTTTACGAAAGTTTTTACTTTTTGGACATTCCCTGCATAACTATCCTTATTTTATCCATCCACGTGAAACCCTGAAACTACGTTGTCCGTTTCATATGTTATTCCGCGTTCAACGTAATTTTCTGTTGGTCTCTAAAAACTCTACATTGAAAATGATAAAATGTTCCAGAATTTACATTTGCTTTTTCAGAATGTCCGCTAAATGCGTTTTTCTACAAAAGAAAAAAAAAAAAAACTTCGCAATCATTTTCATCTACAATGCCTCCTCTAACATTTTTGTCTTTTTAAATTTTTTATCGCAAGATAGTTCTGTTTTATACCTGATTGAAGTCGCCACTTTGGTAATATTTTTGTTCTGTAGTACTGTTCTTTGTTTGAAAGAGGATCCCAGTTGCTTGAGAATGAACATCGTTGTCTCGATGTTTCGTCCATGCCAATTGAGGACTATAGCTGCTAACGCTCTTGTTGAAAATCTTCCAGTAGTCACTGACACTTGAATCATCTCATCACATCATGAATTTCTACAATGTTGGGTTTAATAAGCACTTTTAGTGATAGTGATGAAGACAAAAAAAGAAATAATTGATGATGTTCCCACCGCTGCTCAAATTATTCAAAGCATAAAATATCTAAAGCAATTTTAATTTGCAAATTGTAAGCAAAAAGCAAAACTTTCTCCTTATAGGAAACTCGCTGTGGTAATAGTGTATCTAAAACTAAAAACAAGTGATGATTATTCATTTTTTTCACTAGTTTATTTTAGTGTGTAAGTGTTAAGTTTTAAACAGCATGCTTAGATAATGATGTTGTAAGATTCCGGTCTGATGTGCCATGGTGTGAGTGTTGTTACCCTAAACGTCTCGACCGCATCTGCGGCGGTCATCTTCAGTTTTAATGTGGTCTATGCTTCCAGGAAAAGAACTTCCGATTAACTAATGACCATCATTAATGTAAGCTTCGACCACGTTAACACTGAAGATGGCCGCCGCAGATGCATTTGAAACGTTTGGATTAACAACAATCAGACCACGGCACAATAGCTCGGGATTTTACGACATTATTGACACTTATCGGCCGTCCGTCCCGACCATCCTGTTTCTTGACGTGACGGACTGCCGACGAAAACAGGGTAGCATTCACATACGATTGCCGTACATCAATCACGTGGCTGAATTCACCCACCTGCGCTGCTTGGCGGAAACCAATGAAATGCCGTTCTACTTTTGACGGCCGTCAGATATCAAGGTTCTTCTGATTGAAACCGATGGCTTGCTGTCATGGCATCCAGCAAAGAAAACCTATTTCGGGAGGAAAAAAAACGTGTTTGACGGAACGAACGGCCGATTTGTGAACAGGCCCTTATAGTATGCTATTTTTTCCCCAACTCCGATTTTGTGTGCTCCTGCTTACTACGCTTATTATCACTGGTGTGACAGAAAAGGTAAAATCGGGGTTCCACTGCATATACATAATGTATCTTTCAAGCATACAGTAGTAACACAGGATTTATTCCGTAAAATCCTTGTGCATTAATTAAATAAATTTTAAGAAAAAAAACATTTGTGTTTTACACGGAGTTCAAGCTGAAAATCTAGTTTTAATTACAAAGTAATTTCACTAGAGCACCTTTATTTTGAGCGATATTTAATAAAAACTTCCATTATATTAAACTTCGATCATTACTTCGGCTTTCATATCATTTTGTCCCTTGAAGCGTTTACTAATGATATTTTAATGAATTTTCTTAGTCTTAACAGAAAATTAATCAGCAACTACATTATCAATTTTGTGCAATTAACACGATATTTTCGTCATTATTTTTACACTTCAAAGCGTCACTTTTCCTACGATTTAGTAAAACTTAATTTTAGGAACTTCATATTTTAAGTATTTGTCTCTAAATAAATGCTCATTTTGCGAAAGTAAAGCAATAGGAAAGCTATTTACTGAACACAATCGTAAATTTTAAGAAAACATTAGAAAAAAAACAAGGTACTTCATATTCTTCCAAAAAGTTTTTTAATAGTAATTTCCAATACTTTGAGTTGTTTGAAACAAAATGTGATGAAAACGTTCATCTGCAAATTTAAGCTGTGTTAGTTATTTTTTTTTTTTTTTTTTTCTTTTTGGTAGCAATCAAATTATTTTTTTTTTATATGGAAACAAAAACAAGAAGTTATACTTGGTTGTAAAGCTATTTGAACAAATTATGGATTAGTTTAAAAACGTTTCCTAAATGTGTCATAAAATGTGTCCTATTTGTTTGTATGCGCCCTGTTAGGATTTAAATATAAGTGTATATAGATTTATTACAATTTGCTACTAAATAACAACAAGTTGAGGATTAATGAATGGAAAACGTCATGCGTATTTTCTTCTTAATTTACGTCACTAATCATGTAAAATTAAAAAAAAAAATCTTTTGGAATGATATTAGTAATGGTTGATGCATTGGATATTGTTAGGTTACATTGTTAGGTTAACTCAAAGTACGAAAATTCTTATGTGGATCACGCTATAAATATATTAAACAGTTTGTGCTTTTTAATAATTCAAATGATTGGGATCGTGTACGTCTTAGAAGCAATAATTGGTAAATAAGACGCTTTTTAAGCATTCTCCAACTTCTTTAAAATAAAGGTAATCATAAAGGCAAATTATTTTAAACAGTGTATAAAATTAAAGTTTAAAGCAAGAAGCGCTAAGTGTAATGCATAAGACAAATATTAATGCATTTTAATAGTTTTTTTTTTTTATCGTGCGCAGAGAGATATTTAAAAATTTATACCTCTAGTTTGTAGCAAAAAGGATGCAAATCAATTTTAAAAATATCGACACTTTTAACGCTGATGGTATAGTAATCTTGCTAAATATAACGAAATTGAGAAAATATAAAACAAAGTTCATATTCCTTGCCAAATTTGTCGCCAGCTTGGGCGAAAAATTTCATGATCAAAACCTAGGCAATATATTACCAAGTCTAAGATCAGTAACTATTTGCCAATATATCGCTAAGTTGGCGCCAATTTGCCAATTTAATAACATTACTTCAGTCTGCATAGTAATTCATTGATTTCAATTAAAAAACTGTAAAAGTTCACTTTTGGAACGTCCGAAATTTCTATGTCTATGGCTTTCCGTTTTTTAGCTACGCGAGATGCATAGGCACATTCAGGGGTGAGTAAAATATTAATCATCAGATAAGCAAAATAGTCATTTAGGCCGAAATTTCGTGATCACAAGTCTTTTTGTACTAGTAAAATGAACTAAAAACAATCCATGTCGTAAGTAATACGTATTCCACGCAAGAATGTAAAACGCAAATACAATTAATATTTTTTTTGGAAATTCAAGTGCAAGGCAACGCCGGTCATATTTCACAAGTACTAATTTTAATATTAATGCTTCTTTTTAACATGAAGACAGCTTTTTAACAAGCAGGGATTTTTTGGCATTTCAGTAATCCTTAAAAATTGACATATTTCCCGACATATTCTAGTTCAAATAATATTGAACTAAAAAGAAGGTTTAATTTTTCCTCCAGAAATATTTCAGTCTGAGACTCATTTTTTGTCTGTGCCCCTATAGGTCTCAATACTTACTTCACTTTATATCTACATATTCAAAAAATAAAACTATCCCAGATCAGGTGGCTATCCAGCAGTTGTCACAAAACATATTATTGGACAAATTTAATGTTCTTAATAAAGAAATGTGTGGCAAACAAGATACAGAAGGATTTTTCATCCCAACGTACATTGCCTTATAGCGTTCACAATCAATCAGCGTGAAAACATGAATGAACTTAAACTTCCTTCTAATGGGTTCTTGCAATATTTTATGACTTTTAACTAAAACGCTCACAGAACGGAAAAATCACTTAAGACTTATTTTGACAGCAATATTTCACAAGTTTATCCAAATGTTTTTCGGTAAATTTATCTTTCAAAATAAATTTTAAAAATAAATAAATATTAAAATAGAAAATTCAACTTAGGAATTAAATGCATCGTCATTATTATTTTCAGCTGTTTTCTAGATGATCAATGCTAAAGAAAGATGTTTTCTGGCTTCTTTCCAAATGCAACGATATGCGGTTCTAAAGTTATAACGATCATTTTGCTTTAAAAGGTTCTCTTGGATGTTTGTACGAAGCCTGAATATGCTACAGAATTTCACTCATTGTTAGTTTTTAACTGCCGCTAAGCATATTAGTGTGATTTTATGTAAGTGCAATATGACACCAAATCATATGCAATAGTCTTCAGCGGTAATATTAAGCGTAACAAAATATTCTCCGAAAACATTATATGTTTTAGCAGAAAACTTAAAATAAATGACAATTATTTAAGTTTTCTGTCTTTTTTTCGGAGTCAGAACCCTGTAAGCGCGTAATGTTAAGTTGCTAGACTTCATGTTCCTGTTTGTTTTTTATTAACTCTGAATGATAGAAACGTACAATTTTTACCGTGTTTTTAAGAGATATACTTACATTAAAATTTATTTTATATCATTTCTTTTTATTTCATAATTGATAACATTTTAATCAATAGTCACTTTTTAAATGAAAAAAATTCCGTTTTTGTCCAAAAAGACCCTGCTGTTTCGAAAAAATTGTGAGTTCTAAAAAACATTCACTAACTTATGGACATTTAAGCAAAATGGGATGAAAATTTTAAAGGTAATATGTAAAACAGGTTTCCAGTAGAAGGAACATGACTTTTTATAATTGACGTTTTGAGAACATCACGTATGAAAGTAACATTGTGTATTAATTTTAAATAATCTCTACCTAGATATTATTTAAATTGAGTTACTTTTAATCTATTCAAGAAAATGAATGCAGTGTCAATTAAAAGCTCTTGATTTAATTATTTTAAATACATAAATACTGGAACATTATTTTTTTATCGCTTGAATTACCAACACCCCTAACAATATCTCTTAAATATTTTATGTTAAAGTGACAATAACATAATATTATTCTGAATTTCAGAGTAAAATATAAATCTGATGCAATGAATTTTGTTAACAAAATATTTTAATGGAAACTTTTAACGGCAGTATTTCCTTGTGGAATTTGAACTTCCCAGCAAAAATATTGCAAATGTCCAATTTTTAGATTTTCCCTTTTCCATCCCAGCGAAACTTTTCGCAAATAATACACAACTGGGAAATCTCTTCATTTTGAGCTTGAAGTTCATTCATGAAAAGTGCACAGTAGAAATGCTTTGAAAAGCAATAACTTTAGATGCCACTTTTATTTACATGAGGCTTAAACTGTGATTGGGATGCATCGATTCGTTTTTTCTTTGAAACGCATTCTGAAATACAGATGAAAAAAAAACCATTCTGATCAGCTTTTAAAGCAAACTCCTTTGAGAATAGAAGAAAAAAATGCACTCTTCATCTCTCAAGCATATTTGTTGGTATTTATTTATTGCTTTGCTGCAATCAATTTTACTAACACAGATTAAGTTTTGAATGGTTTTTGATTTTTTTCATATATTTTGAAATGGTTTTCTCGTTCGTTAGAAAACATTGACGGCTTTTAAAAAATGTTTTGCACTTTTCATTTTGGTTAAGTAAATGTCTTTAATACTTCAAAGAATTTAATACCGTGTGGCAGTGATATGCAGGCTTTTCAATTTTTTAAGAATTAGTTGTTCGTGAAACTAATTATGCAATAGATATAATGAAATTCATTAAACACTGTTTTTTCCGTGCTTAATTAATTAATCCCTATTATATATTACAACATAATTCTGCTTACAAATTAAGGCCTTATTGGATCATAAAAACGGATCGGGAATTAACGGTTAGAATTAATCGGGAAGACGGAAAGAATTAACGGTTACAGATCTGGGGTTGCATTTTGCGGACCGCCATTTCGTGTGTGATAGCAGATGACGTTACTGAAAGAATGTCTCGAACCGACACAAAAGTTAAATGTCGTGCTTCTTTAGCCATAACATATCATGTTAATCTTTTTTCAAACATTTTTTTAGTAGTTAGTTTGTGTAAAAACTATTTTCATGTGTGCCCGAGAAAACTTTAATATCATTTAATATTTTAAAATAATTAAGAGCAGAACTCTTATTTTATAACTTCGCCAGTAAAAATGCATCACTAGGACTTCAAGTTTTGTTTTTCATTTCAAGTCAAATAAAAATCAAAAAAATATCAGGTTGCGCAAAGTTACTTGGAATGGCTCAAATATGTCCTGAATTTTCGTTCTTCTTGTCCGATTGACAAGCAACATTATTCGAAATTCTTGCAACTTGAGACTCATCAGTTAGTTGTGTGTTTTATTAAGTCTTATCTAACATTTTACCATTGTTGCTAGTACACATTTCTATCCATAAGATGTAATTGAACACAAGTGTAAATTGGTACAAGGTGCAAAACGCTTCGTTTCATATCTTGAGGAATAATGGTCATATAAATGCCAACCTTTTTGCTTTGGTGTTGTTTTCTCATGCTTGCGATTTCTTTAAACATGAGACAATGTAGAAAACTTTCGGATAATTAAAAAATTTAAATTTTGCATTTTTTTTTTAATTTTTTTTCCCAAATTTTCAATGCCCTAAATCTGCGTCTAATTTTGAACATTTTCGTACTTCGAAGTATGCAGCTAAAACTAACGAATGCGAAAATAAAGGTACTGCATGTAAAATTGGACGATGTATTTGATAATAACATGTAAAAAAGCAGTCAAAAACATTGTGCAGTAAAATAAGTAACAATAAGGCTAAGAAATAAATAAATACCTGAGTGCAGATAAGTAAAACTAAATCAACAGCCTTTAATCAGCTAATGTTACGCAATAAAACTTTGTTGATCTACTTTAGCGTGTATGTACAAAAAAAAAGTAAGTAGCAAGAGTTAAAAAACTCTGCAAACAGCTCTTTCAAGATTATGAAAGCAAACCCCTTCATCATTGCATAAGAGAAAAATGGTTCACAAATTCAGACAGCGAAAGTGAAACCAATAAAAATACGCGACGAAAATAAGTATATAAACAAAAAGTGGCCGGAACCGGAAGTGTTGCGTTATCAAAAACAGCAAGGACATTTACCTAGGAGAAGCGTCTTGCACCGAATTTTTTTTAATTAAAGTAATGGTTTCTAAAGTGTAGGGAAAGGGGGCGTGCTTGACAGATCATTAACTACTAAAGTAGAATTTTCTCAGCTGTAGTGAGATTCCCAAAAATCGTGATCATAAGTGAAAAATCAACCATGAATAATTTTGGCGGAAGAAATATCGAAATTATAATTAGAAGACCAAAAACGTTGGGCGATGGAAGAACGTTTGAATCGTTTCTTGACATAATTTTCATGCTCCTTTTTACGGAATTTGGGAGCACGTCTAGTCTGTCCTATGTATGCCAATTCACACTGACAGGATGGGCTAAAACTCTTTCATTTTTCAAGTGCCTGAACATGATACGAAAATTTCAGTTCATAATTTAGGGAACATGTGGCAGAACTTTTTCAGGATCTTAGAGATCTAATATCCGATTATTGGGAAAAAGGGTAAATCTACAGAGTTAAAATAATTGTCAGAAGTACGTGTTCGATTATTAGCAGTTGAACTAAATAGTTTCTTGTAAGTGGTATTTATAATATTGATTACAAACTCCCGACCCAAAGCTATGAAAATATATATTATGTATTTAAAAAAATATATATTATGTGGAATATAAAATGGAATAAGAACAAATAGAAAATGCGTTTAAAATAAACTTCTAAAAAAGGCTAATTTTTGTTTAGAGGAGACCAGATAACTTGAGGGATGACCAGATAAGTATCAGAGGGGAGAGTAACTACGAAGTGATTGCGGAAAACAGTAGTAATGAAGTATTTTCTAGATGAGTGATAGAAACATCCTTGAAACGGAAATAATTGGAAGATTCCATTTCCCCAGTAAATTGGATATGTGGGCCTGTAGAGCTCAAAATAGATAGCAGATGATCTAGGTTACGAAAAAAAGAGTCAAAAATAACAAAAATATCACCCACATGCCTGACATAAAATTCAAACTGTAAAATGGCAAATAATTTAAGTCAAAAATAATGCATGCAATTATCAAATGAAATTGAATTTAAAGTGTTGACCATCGAGAGACCTTCGGTCATACGAACATTCTCAATTTAAGACACTCTAACGCACCTTTCACGGGCACGTTAGTAAAAGTTGATTTTACGTCGACGGAGACCATTATGTGATTTTTCAACTGAAAACTACGAAGTTTTTAAACAAATTCTGAAGAATTTTTGACAGTAAAAGAATTGCTGGTAAGAAATGGTGAAAATACAAAAATAAAAAATGTTGAAGTTTTTAATGGTGGTATCATTATTGAAAACTATAGGACGGAGAGTAATCTGCGGTATGTGAACTATCTAATGCGTATAATCTAGCTCACTAATCAAATATTAACTGTACTGGAAAGATATTATAAGTTTTGGGTGAGGATAAATGTGTCTTTCTTTCCAACTCCTTTTGATATTCGTAAAGTTTCAGTATTTAATTATTTTATGCATTTGACGTCAGTAATCATAAGTTATAGGAATACACATTTATACATTTTTTTGGAATACTTTATTACCACTAAATATAAAAGTTTTGTGATAATTCAAGGAAAACCAAACGCTTGCAAGCTTAAATGGTTCTGAAGTTTTAAAAAAAATGAAATAATAACCTGAAATACGCATCGTTAAAGCATCTTAGCACAGAAATGTCGTAAAAATTGAACATCGAGATAAAATGTGCAGTAAAAATGCACTAAAGCGCTTGATTACCCTTAAGCGATCATATTTTTGTCTTTTACAAAGTAAAAAGTTTCGAACAATTTGGTTCCTTATGTATTTGTAGAGAACATTTCATTCGATGAATTTTATTTTAACGATGTTTTGCTGCAGTAGCGAAATACATAAGCTTAAGAATAAAATGATAATAAAAAGAAATTATATGTGCTATGGATTTAAAGTTGTGTCTCGACGTGAACTGGCAACAGTTGCAAATTCGTTCACACTTAACTTTTCAAAATGTAAAACATACTAGCTGCGTCGCCCAGCTTTACACGGCCTACCTCAAAAATAAAAGTTATGTCAAGTGACGCATGTTCAACAATCAGGCATGAACAAAAAAAAATTAAGAAGTGTTCAAATTTCAACCATTAAAATATCAACAAACTGGCAATTGCTGTGTTCAAATGCAGAAGAAGTTTTCACCCGTCATATCTTAACGAGCGATTTTCCCGTTAGTTAATAATACCGTAATAATAATTAACAGCACTTTTAAAAACTGATTATAGAAAAATAATAATTATAAATATTTACCCTTTTTTAAACAATAATAATAACCTTACACAAATATTTATATTACGGAGAGAATATGGGAGTTGTTCATACGTGCCCCTACATGTTGCGTTCACAAGCGCCCCGTCAGCTACCTTAGAACTAATTTTCAAAAAATAAAGAATACATAATTCAATTAAAAATTTAAACATTGTTATAAATTTACTTGAATGTTCACATAATGGTTTACAAAAATTAAGTTAAAATTATTAATTAGTTTAAAATATGTTTTCACGTGAAGAAGACAGCGATAAAATTTCATACACCACCTGCTAAAACAAAGAAGTTGTCACCACAGAAACATAAACCTGTTCATTGTTCTGAAAGTTTGGCCAAGAAGTAGGTCTGTTACTAGCCTTACTTAATAATTTTCAAGATTTTTTGTTTAACGTTGTTCTAGTAAAACATAACATGTTCACACGTGCTCCCCTTTCCCCTACTCTAGTGTTAAACAACAGTGATAATGCAGGGTTGCCAGTTGCTCCGCATTTTGCAGAGTTGCACAGCAAAAATGGGGAATCTCCGCGGCTCCGCAAAGAGGTTCTTTTGTTCCGCATTTCTCAGCCGAACGCTTTCAAGCTTAAATTTTGATATTTTATCATAACAAACCTGTAAATATGGGAAATTAAAGACACGTATTCTCAAAGATTGAAATAATGTTTAAAGCTGTTCTATTATTTAAAAATATTTATTTTTATACTAGTACTTAAAATGATTTTTAAAGCTCTCAAACAAGTTTAGAAAAGTGATTTTAGTTGTTTTTTTTCAAAGTTTTATGCAAAATTTCGAACTGCTCCGCAAAATTTTAAATGGCTCCCCAAAATCAGCAATGACAATCAGCAATCAGCAATCCATCCTCAAATTGTTTCTCCAAAGTTTGCAGCCCTGATAATGCCAAAATATAATCAAATAGTAAGTCTCATCAATAGTTTAGACGATGTAGATTTCATTACACATAAGATTTTGTTAATTTGTGCATTTAATTTGCAGTTTTTTGTGTGGAAGTATTGATAGTAAAAGTCTCTAGTTGAAAATTATTATTTTACGAATTTGAGCTATGAATAATAAGCTAAGTGTTTTCAAGAACTTTTTGATCAGAAATTATAAATGTGATGAGTTGTATTCCAATTATGTTGTAGTCCGGTAGCTATAAAACAGAGTCAATAAAATTATTTCTGGTTGAATTATTGTGTGAAATTTTACCTCACTTTAACTTTTTATTTGTTTTTCTGCTCAAATTGAAGCTTAGTTCTAATTAACGAAGTAAAGAACAAGAGTTTTAACAGTTTAAAATTTTGCAAAACTTTCAGTCAAGTCAATATTCTTGAAGATTTTTTTATTTTTATTTTGAACTCCCTATATTTTAGTGACAATTATTATGATTCCGTGTTGAAATAGATATAATCACTCCCGAATAGCATCCACAGTGATGCTTCAGCAAATTTTGACAAGATTTTTTTTAAAAAAAGGCATGTATTGAGGTTTCTACAAATCTTTAACAAATGAAAACAAAAATATTTATAAATTTACGAACACAACCGATTTTTTTCATAGTAATCATTTTTAAAAGCATGTAACGCAGCGATCATGACCGAATGCGTATATTTATTATAATCATTTGCTGTGCGGAAAAAAAAAATAGCGGAAGAAGTAATAAACTGCAAATTGCTGGATGGCGTGTCTAGTGCTAATTATAAGAAAACTATCCAAGATCAGTTTCTGAGATGAAAAGGTGAAAGAAAAGGAAATATCACGCATTATAAAAGCTAATTACAAAAGAGTTCTATAAAAGTAATAGTATAGTATTAGTAAGGAAAAGAATTAAGTCCGGTATGCCAACAAAGAAATGACTTTAAAAGGTAAATCTCGAAAAGAGTTTTCAGTTGTTCTAATGCTAAAGAAGATATTGCATTTGAAAGCTGTGCGTCATGCTTCTAAAATTAGCCGTTATACCGTGCGAAAGTTAAACTTCAAAAACAAACGTACTTTAATTTAGTATTTGTCAGTTTTATTTCAGTTGTATACTTAATGACACATTTCTGCATCAACGTCAAAATTTTTGCCGATGGATATGGTATGATTTGCATTATGAATACATTTTCAGCTGAAATATAAAAATGAAAAAAGTGTTTTTATATTAGTCAAAAAACGCCTACGTAGCTTTGAAAAAATGATGTATATATTTTATTGCATTTTGCACGCATCTGTTTCACTAATGTTATTAGGGGAACGTTGTAATGGTAATAAAATGTGCATTTGATTTTTTTGAGCAATCACGATTGCTTATTGTTCTCATTTGACTGTTTTGATGTCCTATATTTTTATTTTCCCACCGCCACCCTCCGCACCCTGTCACCGTCGACCGGCTCCTCACGATGCTGCTCCTATAGCGAAAGCCGTCTCCAGGTTGCATCCATGTCCTACACACACGCGCATACATACGCAGCTACACACACACACGCACGCACACACACATACACACAACTACCCACACATTCATGCCTGCACACTGACACAAACACATATGCCTACACACACATACACACAACTACCCACACATTCATGCCTGCACACTGACACAAACACATATGCCTACACACACATACACATACCCCCCCCACACACATACACACATTCATATACGCAACTACCCACGCACTTATGCCAGCACACAGACAAACACACATGCCTTCCTACACACACATACACATACCCCTACACACAAACACACATACCACCACACACAAACACATACGCCTACATACACATACTTGTGATTGCGAAAAACATAATTTGAATTCAAGATGTCAAAATTCAAATTATTATTATTATTTTTCTTTTTTTTTTCTTTGGGCAATTCGATAGCTCTGATACTTCAAGTAATTAGATAAAATTACTGTTTTTCGAAACTGAGCCATTTTTTTCTAACAGACGATTCACAACTTCCGAGCTCGAATAATTCACTTTGCGCTGATTTACAAAACTACCAAAAAGGGTAATTATTCCGTCCCTTTCGGGGCCCCTTCCTATAATTGTAATCTCAGCCTTATGTCCTTTTTGATATTTGATCGCATCTGACGCATGATCTATGTTGAAAGTTTTTATACTCTTCCATTTTAAATATCCAAATGGAATATTTAATGGGGTTGTTTCCTTCAGTCAAAATTACTACTTTTAGTCACTGAAATTTATAGAATGAGTAAAAAAAAATAACATGGACCCAGAAAATACTTTTATTTTCCCAACAGTTATTTTATAATACTTTTATTTTCCCAACAGTTATTTTATAATTAATTTTTAAAAATGTTCGATTTTGAAAACAAGGAGTGGTCTTTATAAAGTCACAAATGATGTTCTTTGTCGCATTTTTCACTGCGTTTCCACGTTATGATAATCAAGAAGCGAATTAAAATTGCGCTTTACGCTTGATATCAACCATATCGTTGCCAATATACGTGAGTAAAGATAAGAATTAAATATTTTGAGCTGTGAATGGCAACACTAAATGGCATTTTATCATTTGTGACATCACACGACAGAAGCGTAAACAATGAAAGCTCACCGATTTAAGTAATTTTTTAAAAACATTAAACTAAAACAAATTATTTAAAAAATATTCAGATCCTATGTTTTTAAACATGCTCTTTCAGAAAGAAATACTTTTAAAATTTTGAAAATGACCCCATTGGTTTAGTAATGTTTTATCAAAGCAAAAATTTTCATTTAAAATTGCTAAATATTTATTCCTAATAAAACAAGTGCCACAAATAATTTCGTATAACTTTCATATTGTGTTTCATTCACCACAAACTTTACTTGGATTTTTTCTTGTTTATCATCGGTTAAGATGTCTAAGGAAGAAAACTTCCAACGTGTTATATCAAAGCGCTTACAGTATGTGACAAGACCATTGATTTTCTTGGTGCAATGCAAGACAACCTTTTTTGCGCACCGCTGTTAGAATCGTTTTTCTTTCACATTCTATCAGAAGCGACAATGTTTCGAAAGGCGTTTAATATGTTCTTTTACTGCTTGTCAGAAACGAAATAGCTGAAACGCCTGTGATGCAGAAAAATCTTCTTCTTTAATACTTTATGCTTCCGAGATAGTCGCATCCATTTTCGTCAAAAAGTAAAGGTCGACCGACTTTTAAATGTACTTAGTTTAATCAATCTGCATTAGAGCTCTTTTTTTTAATTCATAACATATTACGAGTCTAAATGGATGCGCTTTATTTATAAGTGGAGTCGCATTAAATTTTAAAAACGGATACAGTTTTAAAGAAGCATTAAAGGTATTTGATTTCCTTCATCTCTAATTGGTTCGTAAGATTTCTTTCTTTTTAATTATGTGACATGTGCAAATGGTTGGTCTCATTTTAGACTTCAATTAAAGTACCTTTTTAATTTCGTTAACTAATGCTCTTTGGAAAATTGTAAAATTTATTCTGAATTTCATAGGCTCCTGTTGATTCATAATTTTTCTATTTTGGAATAAATAAATGGTTACGATTCTTTCCGAATGTAAATTTCGTCGTAGTAACGTTAATCTTCACTTTCTTTAACGATCCGTTTTTAAAGATGAGTTTATTATATACATTGAATTTTAGATTAATTAGATGCAAATAATACGTAAATGGAAAATTTAACAAGTGAATGTGAAACAAATATGATATACTAAATATGATTTTGTCTCAGATTTTTTTTACAATACTGTTTTCCTCCTTCTTTTTTTTCTGACAAAAAACAACAAACCTGCACACTTTTAATGCATAGAATTGTTGCTTATAAACACCTGTAATCCTACGGTTCACCCCATTTTTACGTTACCCAACTTCGTATCTTATGCATGTCGTTTTAGATTTTGCTCAGTTTGATAGACATGGTTCCATCCATAAATGCAGTAGAACATCAAGTGCCCTATGCAGTGGAAGATTAGGGCTTAAAAATGCAAGTTCTCATGCAATTGTTATCCATTGCTGTGAATTTTCTGCTTAATAGAAGTTTTTTGTGTGACGTCTTCGGTTGTCAGAAAGAAAAAGTAATTGTCCAGTGTCACATTTAAGTGTTTGAAACCTGATTTGTAGAAGAGTGTGGGTGCTCTCTATTAAGGAGATACGCTCTTTCTAATCCATAGCAGCTGTATGATCTGACATGGATAAAAATTGTCGTTTAGCCCCCCCCCCCCTTCGTTCATGCTTCCCATTTCGAAACACTGCACTTTCCCTTTTTCTATACGTTGATTTTGCTTGTTATCGCTATAAAGGAAGAAAGTCAGGGAACATTAATGTATGGGTTCAAATCAGCTAAAGACTACTTCGAAAAGACGGAAAAGTCCAATATAAGCAGAATTTTTGTGCCAGCCTGTCTTCAAAAACTCGGGTAGCAGATTTCTCGATTTCTTTCTTCTTTTTTTTTTTCATCGACAAATATTTTCTGTCAAAAAATGTTATGTTTTTCATCTAACTAGCAACATTACAAATAAATGAAAGAAGGACAAAAGCATGAAATAAAGCTTAAGAGCCAGTTTTTATATGAACCGGGCAGAAATGGGGTGTTCGGATATACACCATTTTTGATTTTGCTCAAATTTTTATGGTGGATTCATTTAAAGATTTTAGAAGACATATATTTTTTCTTTTCCTAGAAAAAAAACTTTGAGGACCTGTAAAAAATCGCAAATTTTAGCCCGACATAGAGGTTTTTCTCAATCAGCGTTTTTTAAAATGCGATTGTTTCTGTGTATTAAGCATCAGCCGAAATAATTCTTGTGTTGACAATATGCTATTTAGTACCAGAATTGAAAAATATCGTAAATTTTATGGCCGACTTTCAGTACAGCCTTTCAGGGGTTTCCAAACTTAGTCGAAATAAATGAAAAATGCCATATTTGATACCCTCTGGTGCCCTGCATTCAGGTTCATCCATGGTTTTTGACCATAATTTGTGTAGCAATATGTATAACATACTCTCATTAGTTGCATTGCTCACTCTATGCGCTGCCAAAAAATCGCAGTTTTTGTATCGAAAAATGCTAAAAAATGCAGATTACATCAGCCTTTAGCTCAGTGCAATGAGGGTCGGTGTAGAACTGGATGCCTGCAATTCAAACTAAAGTATGTGCATTTTCAGAAGCAAGTGACAAATTACGGGCAAATTCTTTTCAAGAACACAATACGTATTTCAAAACAGTCACATGAACTACTGAGTTTTCCACTCAGTCAATATATCTGGGTTTTGAACTTTCCTCCAGGGACTTCCAGATACTATTTGAAAACTAGTATCATCAAAAACTTACCATAAAAGAGTTAGAAACCTGCCAATAGACTGATTATACATACTCGCATACTTTATAATATGATAACTAGAAGCAAAATGAAAGAAAAACATCAACATATGATAAAAAATGTACTTTTTAGAGGCCTGTATCTCAGTGCACTAAGGATTAATATAGAACTTGATGTTCACATTTCAAAGTAGAGGGCATGTCTTTTCACAAACAAGTGACATAACTATGAAAAATGGTTCTGCAGGCTCATAAAATGCACTTCAAGATGAAGAAATTGCATAAGAGTTGACGACACATCCAATCAGTTGTACTAAAGCTACAATGCTTTGCCTTGCATTTTTTTAGTGTCCTACCAGTCAGTTAGACAACTATACCCTTGTTTTGTAATGTCATAGTATTGTTTATATCATAAGTAATAAAATAAGAGTAAGTAACTTTTTGCTATCATGGTAGTTTAGTGCAGAGAACGTTATTTTTGTCACTATAATGTACAGCCTAAACGAATGTCAACGAAATATAATGTACAGTACAAACGAAAATAAGCTATCTTAATTAAAATAGTTTAAAATATACCTAAAACACATTCAAAATAGTGTTACAAATAACTCACGTTTTACCGCAATAATAACCATTTTTTTCTTCATTTTGCTTCCATTTATATTATAAAGTATGCAAGTAAATATACTCAGTCTCTGTTATGGTAATTTTTTAATCATACTAGTTTTTTAAATAGCATCTGGACGTCCCTGGATGGAAAGTTTAAAACCGGATATATTGATTGAACTGAAAACTTAATAGTTCATTTTACTGTCTCAAAATACGTATTGTGTTCTTGAAAAGAATTTGCCCGTAGTTCTGTTACTTGATTTTGAAAATACATACCCTAGCTCGAAATGCAGGCAGTAAGTTATATGCTGACCCTCAGTGCACTGAGATACAGGCTCCTAAAAAGTACACTTTTTATTATATTTTGACGACAAAACTGCTATATTTTCCGCAGCAGTGAGCATTTGCATTTAATGAGCCTATTTAATAATGTATATATATCTACACAAATCGCTCACAAAAACTATGTTTGAACCTCAGTGCATGGAACCAGGATGCCTCAAACATGACACATTTTCACTTTCTTCGGTACAGTTTAGCCACCCCTGCCAAGGTCCACTGAAGGACAGCCATAAAATTTACGATGCATTTCGTTTGATGCACTAAATAACATGTTGTAACCACAAAGGTTACTATTGCTGATGCTCAATGCGCAGAGATAATTGAATATTAAAAAATGTTTATTTGAGAAAAACCCTAAATTGGGACCAACTTCCGGAATTTTGTGGGTCACAAAAAATTTTCTGGAAGAAAAGACAAAATATGTGTCTTCTAAGACCATTCAAAGAAACCACTGTAAAATTTTAAGCGAAATCAAAAATAGCACGTATCTGATCTGCATGACTCTTATAAAAACTGGCTCTTAATGCATCTTTAAACTGACGCTGAGAGGAAAAAATGTCAAAAAAAAAAAAAAAGAAAGAAAGAAAAAAGAAAGAAAATACTTAAGCATGAAATGAAAAATTAAAAAAAAGATTGACATTAGTTTTGTGATGTGGAACTTTTGTGTCAGTATGTTTGACCCCCCCCCTCCCCATGGTAACTTCTGTGGAAGTAGTTCAATTTCTTACAAAATATTTGATGAAATTACACCTTTATATCCATATTTCTTTTCGCGACATGGACAACTTTGCATTTAATTTTGAACAGCACCTATGGGGCACCTATTAGCCTATTAGCACCAAGGGGAAATTTAAATCAAATGCATATAATGAATTTAAAGTCGAATTTGCTTTCCACAAACTTTGTTGGAAAAAGCTCTTGACGAAAATCATGTTCAAGAACGTGCGTTCAAAGCAACCAGATGAAAACATTTTAACATTAATGCCAACGGGTAAATTTAAGGCAAATACTATCTCGAACTTAAAGGCGGCTTTTCATGAAGTTGTTGGAAAAGGCTTATGAAGATGAATTTGTTCGGAAACCAACGTCTAAAATAATCAATACATTTTTTATATCATTATCACCTATAGGAAAACTTGAAGTAAATGTAGATTCGAAACTAAAATCGTATTAGCTTGAAACAAACATTGTTTTAGATGGCATGATCAAGAACGTTTTTTATTAACGTTTCAAAAGATTTATATGAACTTCTTAACCAAACGAATGACCAAACAAAATGAAATTTCAAGTGTTTCATTTTTTACCTGAATATAGAGCTGAACATGATTTTATTTTGCTAAAATATAAACCCTTTTTAATAGCATTTAAAAAAAAAATTAAAATCCGGATTTTTTATTCCTCAGTAAAAAAAAACTGCGATTTTTTAAATAAAAATTATTTATTTGGATGCACTTTTAAGTTTGATGAATTTACTTTTTATTTCCCCTAACGACTGTTTTTTTTTTTTCTGTTAAATATGAAAGCTAATATATTATTTGCTTTGTTCTATCTCAAATTTTTATACTTATCAATTTTTCGCATTATAAGACTCGTAACGTTTTCCAATTTTTCTACGCTAACATTAAGCACTTTAATATTAGACAAAATAGCTTAATAGACTTTTAATAGATACTATATTCAAGGTCGAAATTTACTGAAAAAAAAACTATCCATTTATATCCTCAAACTCTTTTTACTTCCTTTTACAAAAAAAAGAAGTATTGTACTCGCGAAAAAAACTTCGCTCAAAAATCGGCTTTAACTTCCATTTTGCTCACCCCTGAATGAATGTTGAGTTTTTTCTTTTTTTTTTTTTTTTGACCCGACCACACGTATGTATGTGCGTATGTACGTATGTTCTTATATGTCTCTCTTAAATCAAAAAACCTCATGTCCTAGAAAGTTGAAATTTGGTACGTAAATTCCTAGTGGGGTTTAGTTGTGCACCTTCCCCTTTGGTTACATTCGGATGTTCCAAAGGGGGTCTTTTACACCTTTTGTGGGGAAAATCATTGTTAATATCAATGCAAACTCAAGTGTTGTTATAATTTGGCAAACACTTGGCGATATATTGCCAAAGTTTTGGTCGCCAAATTTTGTCGCCATTTCTGAGACACATTTTGCGGGGTTTTTTTTCTTTTTTTTAAATTTTAAATTTGGTTTCAATTTGGCTATATTTAGAGAGTTAAGCATGAATCACATTAAAATTGCCAATATTGGGAAAATTTATCTTTATAAAACGTTTTCTTTGCTTTGGGTCGGCACAGACTTGGAGTGAAAATATTTAAAGTGTTTCTTTGCTTACTCCGAGGTACTATTATCATTAAATTGGAGTAAAAAGATGTCATGTGATGAATGAATCACACATCAGCTCGTTTTATTTTCATATAGGATGTAGAAATGTTGTTGTTAGAAATCATTTTTCAATGTTACAAAGGCTTTTTCGCAGCCTTAGCTAATTGATAAAACATAGATCTTATGCTAGAAAATCGATGTATTGAACAAGAATGGTGTATTAGAAAGTAGGCTCGTTTAGTTCTAGACCAAACTTTTTATTTTTTATATTTTCATTGTAAGAACACTTTACAAAAGATTGATGTTATTTTTGAAATCGCGTATTTTGATTTATGTAGTTTCCCCTAATACATGGACTAAAAAAAAAGAAAGAATAGAATTTGAAATTATAACGTAAAAAACGGATGAAAGTTAATGTTCTTCTAAGAAAGATAAAGTAGGTACGCATTGCGATATAACCTGAAGTTTGAGGCGCAATCTCAAAATAATGCTAGAGTTAAACGAATTTAAGGTTATCGTTATATTGAACACAGAAAAACTTTAAATACACATTAGATCGAAAAAGTTTGTCTGTGAGTATTTAATTCTTTAGTTTTCTGAAAAGAAGTTTAAACTCTTTTCTTCAAAAGTAATCCAAGAAAATGAAGAAAAAACCTACTTCTTTCGCACTAGGGCTCGAGTTAAATTAAAGATCAGGCATTATCTCTTGATGAAGAAGATACATAAGAAAAACCGATTTTTTTCCCTTTAGTTTATCCAATTACCATAACGTTTTTAATTCGACATAAATAATGAAAAAGAAAAAACGGTGCCTATTTAGAAGGTTAAAACGAATATTCTAGTACTCATTGCGACATTCTAGGAAAAAATAATAAAAATTTGAAGACGAAGCAAATTGAATGATACCAACTCTGAGTTTTATAAGGCAATAATTAGGTTCACTACAATAAGTTTTTTCTAAGCAAAAATGATTAAATTAAAATCACAATTTTAGATACATATGTACCCTTCAAACAAAATATTATCTTTAATAAGCTCAACAAATGAAAACGAATTGAGCTATTCTCTTAAAACTATAATTTTTTTTTGAGTTTCAAATGCTATTTTGGTTGGTTTTATGATGGCGTTATAGAAAAAGCAATAACTTTACCATAATAGCGTTATGAATAGGGGATGCATTGGTAATAATTAGTGATCGGTAATCGGCCTCATTGCTGATTATTTATAATTGGTCAATGCTTGACGAATTACTGAAGAGAAAATATTTATTATTATTACTATAATAATTATATATCTATATATATCTATATATATATATATATATATATATATATATATATATATATATATATATATATATATATATATATATATATATATATTTGCTAAATGAACTCAAAGTCAATAAGCAGTGTAGTTGTTTTTAGTGTTTAAAAAGAAATATTTCAAGTTCTGAGAAAGTTATATGCATGCCTCTGGTGTTTCCCATCACCTTCACTCAACTTGTGGAAATGATCATTTTAGAATTTCTTAAAAGTTATATCATTAACTGTTTAAACAATAGCGTGTTACTATTTGTTTTAAAAAATTCTATTTTTTCATTAAAAAAAATCCGTTTTTTTTTAATATTTATTTTTACCATACTATGACTTAAAAAAATAAATGATTAAATCAACATTTTAAATTCAATTTTACCAAGGTTCATAACACATATACATATACAATGATCCAATATGCCTCACGTAATAATACTGTATTCTACTACTCTACCTGTAGTATTGCTTTAAACAGGTACTTCATTAGAAGCATAAAAAGGTTTGTTTACTGTATACGAAGGTTGAGACTCGTGTTTTTGAAAATAAATGTACAGTTTTTTTTTTTTTTTTTTGTTCAGCAAAATTACTTTGCGTTAGGTTGCGATGAAGTAATAACCTGAAAATCACAAATTTTAAACTTACGTTAGCGTGGGTCTAGGTAGACATATAAAAGAGAAATGTTTTAAGCTGAGTGAAAACAAATAAACTAAACATAAGTTTTACAACATGATTTCTTTTTTTTAATTTTCACTTACTGTTTAGGTCAGTGGTTCTCAACCTTTTAGGCTCTGCCCCCCCCCCTTTAAACACTGACGGGAACTCACGAGCCCCCTCCCCCGTCAAAACGAGGGCAATGTCAAAAGTTGAAACAGAAGCTAGTTGGAATAACTGAAGCAACTTATTAAATAACAAAATTGATAATTTCGTATAAACACATTTAATATAACTACGCATAACTTTGTTTTGAGCAGTCTCATTAGAACAACGGAAAGTAAATAGTTGAATGCAAATTAATTAAAAGCAATCTAAGACCTAGATGAGGTTGATTATCATTCTCTAACACTAATAAAATTTACAAAGTTGAAGAAAATAATGTAAAAGCTGCTTTTGTAACCGTTAAAAATTATTTCTCCTGGCTGGAAAATAATTTTAAAAAATATATCTTGGCTGACGACAAACTGATAGACGAGTGGGTTAGATATCCATTTCCCGAAGGACTCTCCATTGATGAGGAAGAAAAATTAATAGACTTTAGGACAAGTTGCGAAACCAAAAGAAAATTTAATAATAAATCATTATTTGAATTTTGGTCAGGAGTAGAGGCTTCTTTTTTCGCACTAAAAACAAAGACATTCCGCATTCTATTAGCATTTTCAACATCCTAACTGTGTGATACTGGAGTTTCTGCTGTGGCTTCTTTGAATACAAAATCTAGATTTCGGATAAATATAGAAACAGAACTGAGAGTGGCTATTTCGAATATTTAGCCTTCCTTCGAAAAGTTATGTTCTTTAAGACAGCCCCAAGGAAGTAACTAATAATTACAAAAAATCTGTATAATTTGGTATGTTTTTATTAAGTAAGTTTTGATTGAGAAGTTGTTTTTCTTTTACTAGTACATTATGTGTTCAATCCTACTCCGCATCGAGCAATGTGAAGGCAATTTTGAAAAAAAAAAACAAAACATTTTGCAGTTATTAACCAGTGATAAAAGAGCTCACGCCTCATCCCTTGCATGCTCAAACAAACGTTTTTAATCTGTCTTGTAAACCAGCGCTTATGTGCCTTACATTATTTTGGCTCTGAGGTACAAGTATAAGGATGATATTAAATCACTTCAAAAATTATGAAATCCTCGAATAAAATTATTGGCATCAGTCATAGCACAGTAGGAAAGTTAACAATGTTCTAATACATTGCGTTGCTTTCAAAGACAAAATAAATATCGAAGTTTAAGAAATGACTTAAAATAACTGTTTTTTCTCCATCATTTTAAATAATTTCACAAGAAACATTGAAGGAACTCCTCTCCCCTCAGAAAATAAGTTTTACAAACAATGGAAATGATTAACAATTATATTTGTTAAAACAGTTAATAAAGCGATTGGCAAAGCATTTTTCAAAGTGGCAAAATGACATTTTTGCATGATTACGTTAAGTGAATTAAGATTATCGAATGTGAAAATTAAACTTAAGTTACGAAGCAATTTCGGACGAAGATACTTTCATAAAGCTTATGGGATACTTTTGTAATATTTAACAAAGCATGACACAATATGGATAGCCTTCAACTAGCTTACGAAGCAGTTTGTCCTATATCGCTGTTGCTAATGACACCTTAATGAATCTACTCTCCCTTGAAGTAACGCAAGATAACATTTTAAATACGCATTTGAGTGCAATTTTTTGATGTTTTGACTTTACATATTTTTAAACAATAATTTAATGCATTTCTTAATTGTCACATTCATAATTTTACCTGAAGAGCTACTAAATTCAGGATTATAATATGCATTTCAGTTTGCAAAATTGTAAAATATCGCGCGAGTGTGTGTGTGTGTGGTTGCTTTTGTGCATGTGTGTGTGTGTGTAATTTTTTAAATTAACATTGCCTGGCAGGCACAAAATTGTAGTTGTCATTCTTCTCATCCAATTTACTGACTTTCGAAAATATGTTTTAGTTTTGACTCATCTACTTATCTTTCCGGAGGTTTCTTTCCCACGAATTAAGAACGTGAAAATAAAACTGTTACAAATCAACACTCATAAAAAAGTATTCTAATTTTTGAAATAAAGACAAGGTTGCATAAGGGGCAAGCAAATGAAACCCGGTCGTTAGTGTAAAATAACGGTAACAATTTTATTAACTCAAAAATAGTTGCCAAAACTGTTAGCACATTTCCACCATTTCTGTAAACTACTGTAGCACGTTACGTGCTCTCACTTGTCTGCTGGCCATATTTTACTAATTTTTGCATTTTTCTGGAACAGCAAAAGTATTTGAAACTGTATTATTATGTTTTAAATTTTTAATCAACTTTATAAAAATTTTTGACTTGAAATTATAATAAATCATAAAAGTTTTCATGAATTACTGTGATATTATTTTTTTTATTATCATATTTATTTTAAAACAACTGAGCAATTTTTAAATTTAGTTGAGCTGGAGTTACAACAATATTTGAGATTTTCCATGAATGAACCACTTTGTCAGGTGGTCCATTCGTGAACACACCTAGCGAACCAATGATAGCAACTGCTTCATTTTGAATATTCTTCTATGTGTGACTACTGTGACGAATCATGAGGAAACATGAAGTATAGGGAATTGTATTTGCAAAGGCACTCTAATGTTCACGTTTAATTGAGCAGCGATATTCAAAGTATGCCATAACTAAATGAAAATCTCAATAATTAGTAAGATAATGGTAGAAAACTTTGCTGACCGAGAAACAATATGATGAAATAATTTTAGCTACTTGACGACTCTGAAGTAGACTGTTTTCAGACAGAGGAAGGTACTATAACTGATTACGCGTCTGCACAAACTCTGGTACGGGAAATATCTTTGCGGTCCAGTCATGGAACCGGTTCATTAATGGCAACCTTATCTAATGAATGAGCCATTTGTTAGAAGTCTGAATTCTTCAAATACTCAATTATTTTATCAGAATCCATAGAACATTTATCTTCTTTCTCAGGAAATACAAAGATCATTCGCACATAAATATGCATTCTCAAACAAGCTATTTCTATTTCTTTATCTTCTATATGAAGTACCTGTCCAATATTGCTCTTTTTTTTAGTTTCGTTCCCTTCCATCCAACTAACAAATCTTGTCCTAACGTTAATGAATCATTTGGCATATTCTTTATGATTTGGTGTTTTTGATTCAGCTGTATCTTTATTTTTAACATTATTAATGACTGCACTCAGTCTGTTGACTTTGAAGTGATATCTCCTTCAATTTGTAGAAGTAGATTTATTGAACTACTTACAATATTTAATAACATATTTTGCTACAGGATTCAAATAGTGCATATTTAATGTGTCAGGATGAGAATGGATATTACTCCATATTTGTGAAAGTTAATGCTTGAATTTACCGATCTCTGCGCAGTACAATTAACAGTTAAACCAGTGCTATCAACAGTCCTCTCCTGTGACTTGTGACATAAAATGTGAAAGCAGTTTCAATAGTGTATTGTTCCAATATAACTTTCAAGTTTGTAAGCAAATGTTTCTGCTTGCATTGGCTTGTCATATCACAAAATGATTTTCACATGCTTAGGAGTTTTTAAGTGCAGTTCTCATGATTTTCATCACATAAAATAGAAGTAAAATTACGAAACATTTTCTTAAAAATTTAAATAAAAGTTTGCTTTTTAAATGAAAACACTTATAATTTTTGTTCAAATATTTCTTATACATGTTTAAACCAGTGCTATCAACAGTCCTATCCGGTGACTTGTGACATAAAATGTGAAAGCAGTTTCAATAGTGTATTGTTCCAATATAACTTTCAAGTTTGGAACAATAGTTTGTTTTCTACTAGTATTCTTAAATATCACCTGTATCAGCTTATAGATAAATGTCCTTCCGTTACCGAATTTTTTTGTCATTCCGTTACCATTAAAAACCGTATAAATTAAATATGTATTAAAATTTTAACAACGTCTCCTTGACAAAGGGGAAAAACATTATTTTCTATACTCCATTCTTGGTGAACTAATTGAGATGTAGTATTTCGGTAACAGGAATGACATCAAATTGTCACCTCAGTAATGGATCTTTTTCATGGTTGAAATAAAAGAAAAATTGAAACTAATCACCAAAAAGTTTAACTAGACTTTCAAAGAATAAAGTTAACCTAAATATTATTTGCTGATAATATGTTTATTCAAATTACAGTGTGTAACAAAACAGAGATTTTTTGCTCTAAAATCATTAGGAGAAAACTTGATTTTGCACTTGATTTACTGAAAGTCGTCAAACTATTTGGGAAAAACAGGTTAAGATTCAAGAAATTCTTTATTTCTGAAAATAATGGTATATGAGATGACATAATATTAATTCTTAAAATTCAAGTGTCAAGTCTCATTTTTCTGGAATTCACCGGATATTTTAGCAAATATATTTAGATTTCGTCGTAATTCTTTATGATATTTACTTATTAATCTAAATAACCTACAAGCAGTTGAAGAAAAATGCTTTCCTGCACGTTTTTAGCTATAAAAATACTTTACGGAGTATGTCTAAAAAGAAAATCCACTCGGATTTTCAGGCTTCAACATTTTTTGTAGAGCCTAGTGAAAATTTAAAGAAAAAGAAAAAGCAACAGCAAAAAAAAAAATCATAGCAATAAAGTGTTTTATCTGATATCTTTAACAAGAAACATGTATTCTTTGAAGCAAACTAAACCAAAAACGAAAAATGCTGGGAGTGGTTTGTGGGCAGAAACACTGATTAACGTATTTGCACACGTAATACTTTTTAATAGTTTTTTTTTTTTTTTTTAAGTAAGCGTTGAGTAAATTATCAACTATCAAATTGCCATTTTGTTTGTAAATAAAAGGCAATGAGATGTTAAGACTTATCTTTTGAAATTTAACATGTCATTCTGAATTTTTTTACCCTTTACCTATTTAATGCATTAATGCACCCTTCTTAATGCATTATCGTTAGGAAAATCTATTTTTAACATGTTCAAATCTGAATTTTCACGAAAGGCTGTAATGACCTAAAAATATAAAGATACTTCAAACAAACCTACTACTACTAGTAGGTAGTAGTTTTCATTTTTTTTTTTTTTTTTTTTTTTTTTGCCATTGAGCATTAAACATCCTTTCATATTCCAGTTACGACACTATTTCAAAATAAATAAATAAAATGTTAAAGTAAAACAATTCTGAAAACATATAGTTTGATTGCAGACTGTCTGCAACTTATTTTTCAGACCACAGTTGGATCTCGATAACTCGACGTTTATAACTCGAATATTTCTTACGAAGTTTTCATTATATCCCATACTCTTGAGGCTGTTGTGGAACCTTCCCACAATTCAGACTACCAACAGCTCGAACGTTTCGGTCGGTCTCTTGGGACTTCAAGTTATCGAGAGCTGACACATTGTTAAGTAACAGGAAGAGAAAATTCAATCAACCAAATGCAAAGCCATTAACACTTTTTAAACGACATTGGACGCATTATGATTTGTGGTCAATCTACATAATAACATAAACAGTTAAATATAACTAGCATTTTTTTTGGGGCGGGGGGGGGGAACTACAGAAAATTCATACGTGTTTTGAATCAGCAAAATGTCCAAAAGGTCAAAAAGGGTATTGAATAGAGAGGTGAAATATTACTTCTATGAATTTACGTCTTTAAAAGCAAAAATCAGGTTAAAGAGAGTTACTTAATTGTTGCTTTGCGATGCTTTATTTCACACTGTAAATAATAATGTATTAATAAATACAAGGTGGCAACAGATAAAAATTTTAATAATTTTTGATTCTCTGGTCATTTATCAACAATTAAATAACGTAAAAAGCCTTCTCGTGGCTGTCGTACGTGAAAGCATTTGAACTCAATCTTTCACATTGCGGATTTATTTAAGCTGTAAAATATTCTTAAGAGAGAACCAAAACTAACCCCCCCCCCCTGGAGTTATTATCGTCAAAAATTGAATCAGCTCGTGTTTCTGCATAGGTACAAATTGACTCCAAATTTCATCTAAATTGTAACATTACTTTTTGATACATCGCAGTCACTGTGAACGTTCTATTTCACAACTTACCTTAAAGCTATTGGCACCAAAATAAAAATAGATTTAGTATCTTCTTTAGTTCAACTGCGGACCATTTTTTTAAAAATAAGTTTATTACATTTTGTGATATGTCACAAGTAATGAGAAAACCAAATCAATTTCACCAAAATTGAATCAGCACCTGTACCACATACGGTTTACATATGAACCATTTTCTTTATTCTGCCTGATGCATTACGAAATAGAGCAGTAATGCATAACGAAGAAAGGTTTAATTGCTCTAGACTCGTTTCAGAAATTTACGCCGAAAACTATTGGGCATCGAATCACATGAGGCCACATATGTGTACCAAATTTCGTACAAGTTTATGCAATATCTTTCCCAAAGAGTGACACAAAAGAACGTTCACACACACGCCAAAATATTTTCCAAAATATATCGAACTAAATATACCTCAAAATTCATCGAAACTCGAAAATTTTACCCAATCCAATACTTTCTTCGATATTAGTTAATGCATCAACAATTCAACATTACTGGAATAGATAAAGAGGCTTTTGATTCTATTAGAGGAACAAATAAAAAAAAGTTCCGTTTTAAGTTAATTTCATGCGCACAATGTTTTGATAGAGTTTATGAAACTAAGTTCAGCGCTGAATTATTTGGTTAAAACGCAATCAGTTCATCAAATCGCTACTTTGACAAAAGCTGCAAATTATATATAATAATTCTTTAAAAAACTCAAAACTATCTAAAGCCATCATCAAATACTATTTCATTCGTTTGAAAAGAAATGTGCGTTTGATAAAATTCATCTGTCATTTTATTATTTAGAAAAGCATTAGTTTTTCATGTATCACACGTCTCTCTACACTTCATAACGACGATTCCAAGTAAAATATGTATGTTCACGTTGCGAAAACCAAAAACGATATATGTGACATATATTGTTCTTCTTTTTGGCCTGAAAAGTATTCTTTCTGACTTACAATGTAATTAATTCCCATGCGAACGAGATTTCTTTGAAAAAGAACAAACTGCTAAAATATATAAAATGATCATACTTCTTTAGTTACACTTTATAACAGAGTTTGAATGAAAATCATGGTCTATGCTTCAAAGTATTGCTTCGAAATTCGACCTCGCGGGAAAGTAATAAATGAAGAAGTTGAAGAGGTTCTTTGGAGCATTATATTTCATTTAAAAGAATCTTCGATAGGTTCTTTATTCTTCACATTTCCTTTTTAAAGACTTTTTATGATATTTTTCCTCCGTGATATTTTTTTTTTTGCTTGGGGCTATAATATTGAAAGACAGAAGCTGAAAAATAGGAAATATACTGTAAAAGTTTTGTGTATATTTAATCTAGAAACTTATGTTTCTTTGTGAGACATCATTAAAAGATATTCTAATACATTATTCATATCTTTCTGCAGTTTTTTGGAAAATGCATTAGGAATGTTTTAATATTTGATTTTATAAATTGCAATTTAAACATCTATGTATTTTTGAGCAATCACGATTGCTTATTGCTTTCATTTGACTGTTTTGATGTGTTATCATTTTATTTTCTCGCCAGCACCCTCTGCATCATCACCGTCGACCGGCTCCTCACGATGCTGCTCCTATAGCGAAAACTGTCTTTATGTTGCATCCAAATGCTACACACACGCGCATACATACACAAATACTCACACACACACGCGCACACACAAATACATACACCTACAAACACATACACACACAAACACATACACACACTCAAACACATACATAAACACACGCATACATACAGACACCTACACACACACCTACACACAACTACCCACACACTCATCACACTTATGCCTGTACACAGACACAAACACATATGTCTACACACACAAAAACATTCCCCACCACACACGAGAACTCATACACACAACTACCCACACAATCATATCTTCACACACTCAAACACACATGCCTACACACACATACACATACCCCCTACGCACAAACACACATACCCCTACAGACAAACACACATATTCCCCCCCACACACTTCTGATTGCGAAAAACATAATTTGAATTCAAGATGTCAAAATTCAAATTCATTTTTTATTATATGTTTGTTCAATGTATAAGTACGTATCTTATGAACGATAATTCGTTTGGCTTTAAATAATAAGAAATAATTTGATATTTCAAGAATAATTTAGGTTAAAATACATGATATATTTAGCATGTGTTTCAGAAAACCCTAAGAGTAAAATAAAATTATAAATGGACTCTATGTATATGCGGCTCATTCAAGCATACATCACTTGAAAGTGAAGAGATGAAATATTATTTTAGTGAAATATTTTTTAGAAGAAGCTGTCATGTATTTATGTTTTAAGTTTTAGCAGATCGGCAACATCGAGAAAACAAACCACGTAACTTGATATTGGAAAAGATTAATTTAAAAATTGTACTGAGCAGAATGGTTGGTAATAAAATCATGATACAATACTTAACATGGTGTCAGAGTATAAAGTACTCACGTAGCCAGTACAAGAAGCAGAAAGTGCTTTTCATTAGTCCTTTTATTTGTGAAATCTGATTTCGGGAGTTTAAAAAAAATGGCTGCAAATCTTCCAACAATTGCAGTTTTTCATCCCGGCTCAAATCCATCCGAAGCTTGGCGCCATTGGCGAGAAGATTTTAACGATTATGTATAAGCATTAAAATATGGTAAAGAACCGGAAAACACGAAAACAGCCCTTTTTCGACATGTTTGTGGCGATGAATTGAAGAAGCAGTTACGAACTTTCAACATTACGCCTAACAGTGGATCAAACGAGGTAACATTGCAACAAATTTTGACGGATTTTGACAAATACTTTAAAGATTATGTGAATGAAGTTTACGCCTCTTTGAAATTCCTGGAAATAAGCCAGAAAAGTGAAGAACAATTCGTGGATTACTATTCACGTTTACGCTGCGCAGTAGTGGAATGCAACTATGGTGAACTTTCAGATCGAATGCTTCAAGATAAAATAATTCAAGGACTTGATGATAAATCGTTACAAGAGCGATTGATTCGGGAAACTTACAAAAATAAGAAAACTCTGTATGAAATTGTCGCTGAATGTAAAACAGCCGAGCAAAAGTAAATTGCAGGCGGCGGAAATGAGTGAGAAAGTTGAGAAAATTAATTTAAATGATGTAAAATACAAGGAAAATCGCACGTATTCGCAAATACACGAATTTCTGTGTAAAAATTGTGGAAAAAGTCATGCGCCAAGAAGATGTCCTGCATTTGGCGATAAGTGCCGAAACTGTGGCGGAAATAATCACTGGTCCAAAGTGTGCCGAATAAAATTAAATAATAGACAACGTTTGCCAAGTGTTAATACTGTAGAGCAAACTAGTGGCTCTGATTCTGAAAATGGCTACTTAGGAGAGTTGAAATATGTAAATCATCTGGAAGAAGGAAAATCAAGAAATGTATGGCTTCACAAATTAGACTTATGGAAACGAAGTCACATTTAAATTGGACACGGGAGCTCAAGTTAATGTCATTCCAAGTTGCGAGATATTAAAGTGGGTTGAAAAGTCATTGGTGACGAAAATCAAAACACTTGTGCTTGATTACAGCAATAATATTGTGCCGATTCTTGGTGAATGTATGCTTAGATGTAAAACAGCAAAAATGAATAAGGTTCTAAAATTTTCAGTTACCTCTTTGAATTCAAGTCCAATATTAGAAAGGATCACCCCATCAAAGCTTGTGAGGAATTAGGTCTTATTCAACGACTTTATAATGTACTGAGAACTGTGAGCTACTTAGGTGAAACCCCCAAGGAACTTTTGAACCAATTTTCTGACGTATTTACAGGGGTTGGTCGTTTAAACCGTTCAGTAAAAATGAAACTGAAAGATCACTACACCCCTCACATAGCAGCACCCCGCAAAATACATCTCGCTTTGCATGATAAAGTTAAAGAAGAACTGAAAAATATGATGGATTCGGGAATTATTACAAAAGTGGATGAACCAACAGAGTGGGTGAACAGCATTGTTGTTGTTAATACCGTCAAAAAGTTACGCATTTGTCTGGACCCAAGACCACCAAATGAAGCTATCTTACGACCTCGCTCGCTACCCGATACCAACAAATGACAGCCTTATCACACGACTTCAAGGAAGTAAAATATTTACGATTTTAGATGCAAAGAATGGCTTTTGGCAACTACCACTGGATACAGAATCGTCATTCTTAACTACATTTGCAACCCAATGGGGAAGATATAGGTATTTAGTTCTGCCATTTGGACTTAATAACGCTGCTGAGGAATTTCAGAGAGCTATGGAAGAAACTTTTGATGATATGCTAGAAGTAAACCCATATTTTGATGAGATTGCTCTAGGCTCATCGTACATTGAAAAGCACTGCAAATTATTGCATAAAGTTTTAATGCGAGCTAGGGAAGCCAATTTGAAATTCAATATCAGTAAGACCCAACTTGCAAAGTCGTCAGTTAATTATTTAAGTCATACTTTATCTGACAAAGGAATAGAACCAGATATTAAGAAAGTAATAGCCATTGTTGACTTTCCAGCACCACAGGGGCGTGAAGAGTTCCAAAGATTCCTTGGTATGGTGACATATTTATCTAAATTTACTTCTCACCTCTCGAGTTTAACTCATTCTTTAAGAGAACTGTTAAAAAAAGATAGACAGTGAATATGGGACGCAAATATTAAACGAGATTTTGAGAAAATCAAGAAAGCTCTAGTACAAGCTCCATGCTTACAATATTTTAATGAAAATAAAGCTGTGACAGTATCTGTAGATGCAAGTCGTTCTGCTGCAAGACAAGAGACCTGTAGCATATGGATCTGCATCACTAAGTGAGACACAGCAACGATATGCCCAGATTGAAAAAGAGTTGCTTGCCGTAATCTATGGTTTAGAACATTTTAACTACTATACTTATGGAAGACCAGTGATCGTCCAGACTGATCACAAACCATTGATTGGATCAAAAGAGAAGCAGTAGGATACTATATCACCTAGGCTGCAACGAATGCTCCTTAGACTTAACAGATATGATGTCAAGCTTGAGTACGTCCCAGGAAAATTATTACTCATTGCTGATACACTTTCCAGAGCTCAATTAAAAGAAAAAAAATTGAAAATGAAGCAGAGACAGAAGCAAGTGTAAAAATAAATATTCTAACTCGGGCTTCACCAAGCAAGTGGAAAGATATTGCAACAATTACTTTAAATGATGAAGAATTACAAGATGTTTTATATCATATAAAAAAATGGGTGGGATGATAAACGAAGTACTAAGAAACTTGCCTAACCTTACTGGCATTGTAGAGATGAGTTGTACTCTACAGAAGAAGGAATTATTTGTCGCGGTCAACGGTTAGTTGTGCCACAAGCTTCAAGATCAGAAATACTAAATAAGTTGCACTTAACTCACAGAGGTGTAGTAGCTTGTAAAATAAAGGCAAAAGAATATTTTTACTGGCCTTCCATGAATATTGATGTAGAAAACCTTAGTAACAGATGTAAAATTTGTCAGGAACACCAACGTAACAATCAAAGAGAAACTCTGATTGAACAAGAAGTACCAGAAAGGCCATGGCAAAAAGTGGGCTGTGATTTTTTTCATTTGCAAGGTCAACAATATATTTTGTTGATCGATTATTTTTCAAAATATGTAGACGTTCAGTCAGTGAAGCATAACAGTGCACAAAACGTAACTACTAGTAAAACCTGTAAAGTTGAACACCCTTATAAGTTGACCACCTGTCTAAGTTTACCGCTATTTTCAGGCACAGAATTAGATCTTACCATATAATTCAACCTTTCTAAGTTGACCACCTGCTTGAATTGACCACTAAAGCAGTGCACCGCAAGTGATCAACTTACACAGGTTTCACTGTATCTTTAAATCTATTTTCTCCAGACATGGCATTCCGGAGGAGCTCGTGAGTGATGGGGGACCGCCATTTGAATCAGAGTGTGTAAAACGTTTTTGCATGGAATGGAACATAAATCATCAGATCACGTCACCATACTTTCCTAGGGCCAATGGACAGGTTGAAAGAGCAATTCAGACAATAAAAAAATCACTGATAAAAGCAGTACAAGATGGAAAAGATTTATATACGGTCTTGTTAGACTACAGAACCCAACCATCATCTGATCTTCCTTCTCCTGCTGAGTTGTTGATGGGTAGACGACTTAGATCCCTTTTGCCATCACATCCAGAGAAAATGCGACCGAACTTCCCATTAAAGAAAGCACAAGAATTTTTAAAGAAACATCAGGAAGCACAAAATACATATGCAAACATACATGGAAAAGAGTTGCCGATTCTTCATGATCAGGCAAAGGTATGGTTTCGTAAAATGCCGAACGAGCCGTGGAAGCAAGGAACTGTCATTCAATCTAATCATAATTCTCGATCTTATGTTATAAAAGATAAGGATGGTGGAGTTTATCGCAGAAATAGATTTTACATTCGTCCAGACAAATCAGAACAATATAGTTTTTACCAAACAAGATCAGTGGAAGATTTTTATAACTTCGACTTTGGCTAAGGGATCAAATCAAGAAATAGATAAAGAACATTCAAGCATGCCAGAACAAATGGTTCACAAAACAAATGTCCAACAAACATCCGCAGAAAAACCCGGGAAGAAGATCGTCAAGAACTATTGTCAAGCCTCAGCGATATGGATACATTTGAACTGAATTTAATTATTTATATATTACTGTAGAAAATATTTTAATCCTTTTAATTTCCCTCAAAAAGGGCATGTCATGTATTTATTTTTGAAGTTTTAGCAGATTGGCAACATCGAGAAAACAAACCACGTAACTTGATATTGGAAAAGAGTAATTTAAAAATTGTTCTGAGCAGAATGGTTATTAATAAAATCATGATACAATACTTAATAGAAGCGTGTGTGGGATCTTAGTGTATCCTTGAAAATTTAACAAGTAACTAAAATTAAAAACTTAAAAAAACTCCGAATGGGTCGCAAATGTGGAATCAAGAGGGAAAATTGAAAATCTTTTTAAGAGCCTTATACTATTAAAAATCAATTACAAGTATTTTTTGTCAACAAATAGAAGCTGGCAACAGATAAAAAATTTAAGTCCTTGCTTTTAATTTCCTTGTTGGTCAACAAGGAATTCGGTTACTAATCGCTGAATTCGCAACTCCAACGAACTATAGGGGGCACTGAAGTCACTGTCTAATGGCGGACTTAAAAATTAAAACAAACGCACATGGTAACGAAGAAAATGCTAAAAGTGTTGTGATTTTTGTTCGTACGTATGATTTTTTCGCTTTTTTCTTTTTAAATTAATTTTCAAAGTCTTGTGGATATTCTGGCCCACGTAGAAAGAAATGAGAATTCAAGAAGCATTACTAAACGTCAAAGATTAATGCAAACTACGTAGCTCGTAGTCCTAAGCAGCTATTTCCACGATGTTGAATTCGATATTTATAAATTCTTGATAAAACTAAATAATAATTGTGGCCTGACAAGAATAACAATTAATGCTAGAAAATTCAACATGACATTACAAATTGTTATCGAAAGAAGATGATACTTTTTTGCCTTGCTTGGCCAGCGCTTATTGTTTTCCATTTGTAGCTGAGTTATTTCTCTCGAATTCCCGAATCGGTTAATTTAAAAATTTTCTGTTTCGATTTTTCTAATTTCTGAGTTACGATTTAATTGTGTCATGTTATGCAAATCATCAACAAAATTCTCACGGATATATGGTTGTGGTTTTCTTTTCAGTTGATTGACCATTAATTCTTTTCACTTATCGAATTCTGTAATCTTACTACCATTTTATTCCACTCATGATAAAAATTAAAAATGGTTTAACTAAAAACGCGAAATCTCGCCAAGGCTACTTTGCTCGCACTGTACTAAAACTATAACCCTAAACAAATTTGGCGAAACCTTTCAGCTGAGAATAAAAGGAATAAAGTAAATTCTTTCTCTGTTATTCATTTTGTTCTACGATAATATATTCAAGAAAATATTTTGCATACTGTCCATTCCAACTAAATGCTGCTGTAAAATATGGTAAGTTTAATTAATTTAAGATTACAAAAAAACCCATATTCTTACAAATTCATACAAAACAATAAAATTTTTTACCTTGTATAATGTTATCTAAGTTTGTTAATCCAGAATTTTCGCTTTCACCAATTATTAAGGAAATAATGAAAACTAACATTATTTTGAGAAGCTCGAGAATACTACTACTAAGGGACGAATTAATTTCTGTAGCTGAAAGCAAACTAAGACACATCGATTGCGTTAATAAATACTCAGAACAAACTGCCTGTGTTTACGTCAACAGACACACGTGGAACGCAACGTGGCAATGTTTTAGTTTCATTTTCAGTTTTGTAAATCACCGCAAGGTAGCGTATTCGAGCGCTGGAGTTCCGAATAAAAGCTTTGCTGCATTTAAAATTTGCTTTAAAAAGCGTTATAATTCGAATTCTATACAACATGGAAGTTTGAAAACATTCTATCAGACACACACCAAAAAAAAAAAACTATTTTGGTACGAAATTTTAAAAGTCTTAAACATATTTTCACTGCAAAAATTGCGAAAAACCTTTAAGAGATTTTTAATTAATACATTCGTTAACCAATGTCATCCGAAAACCCAACCAAGCTAAGAACACTCTCGATCAAGTCTCCTTTCGAACATTTTTTTTTTCAAACTCGGTTCATCCGTTTAGGCACTAGAGTGCCACAGACAGATAGATACACATACACGCAGATGAAAAGACACGTCAAACTTATAACCCCCTTCTTTCTTACGTCGGGAGTTAAAAATTAGACCTAAGTAAAAAGAAAAAAGAAAGTCTTGAAGTACGAAGCAAATTTTATTTTTAAAATAGCTATTAGGAAAAATAGTTTATGTTTTTCTTTTTTCTTTGGACAATTTTATTTCTAAAACCATACAATCAGCATTCGATTACTACTATGTTCGATGATGTTTAGCAATATATGTATTTTCAAAATTCAATTAAGTATTTTTTAATATTATTTTATAAGGGAAACAATGAAATTAGTCACTTTTTACTATTTAAGAAACGAAGTATTTAATTATTATTTTCAAATCATTTTCTTGTGGTACAATGACCTAAATTAAACAAGTATTTTCGAAAATTAATATGCAAAAACTACGGAAACAATAAATATATATTTTTTACAATTTTGGTTTGGAATGAGCATAACTTGTAACTTGAAATTAAATGCTTTTTCTATTTAAAAAAAAACGATGAGATAAAACAAACATATTTTCTATGCATGAAGTGTTAAAAAATATCAAGAAAAGAAGAAAAAAAAACCATCCCGCAGATTAATATTCAAAAGAACGTATAATCTTTTCAATTTTTCGTTTCTTTCATTCCGTAAACTTTTTTTTCCCTTTGGAAGGTAGGGTGCAATTTGTTTCCACCATTTTAATTTGGAGTGTAAGGGAAAAAGAAGAAATGACTTCTATGATTACTTTGCATATTTTGACTAAAATAAATTCTTCATGTGTACCGCACGCTTATTGGAGAATCTCTGACATTAATATTCTCGCTCTAAGTGCATGCCCCGCCAAAGAAATTAAAATTCTCTGTAAAAACTGCATTCAGTGAATGAATGGAAATGAAAAATGTAACTTTTTTTTTGCATTGGAATCAAGAGGCAATTGAAATTGATTTCGAATTTTTAGAGCTTAAAAAATATAAAGCCATTTGTATGCTAAATATATACTGGACCATATATTGTTAATGAACTAACTTTGTTCATATGATTTCAATTTTTAAGTAAATATCAAGATAACATTGACATTCAAAACCTCAAACACACAAACTTAGTTAAATATTTTTGTAAGATCACTATATAGTTAACAGCAAATACAGATATAATCAAAATAGTGCTTATTAGTTGCTGTAAGATGTTTCCCAAAAAGAGTGCAACAAAGTATTCGAAAGAAAGGGGGTATCTGTCACTGTTCACGTAATGCTCATAAACGAGTTCCAAAGGTACTGAGCAAAATAAGTGTTCTGAAACCTGTTCTTAGAACTGTTTTTATAATTTCTCCAAAGTGTGCTACGAAGTGTTTTATGAAGTTAGGAAATCGTAACGCTCAAAATGTTAAAAATGTGTTCAAAAGTGATGACGATTTGCAGTGTATTAATACATGACTAGCAGTCATGGAGTTTATTGAGAATTAAAAATGGAAAACAGCCTAAAAGAAAAAAAAAATACTGTAAAACAGTTTTAAGACTAAGGACGAGTATTGTTTTTATTTGAATAACACATTTATTCTTGCTAAAACTACACAATATTAAAAATAGCAAAAGGCTACAAAAAAAGTTGAAAGAATTAAGAAAGGTTTAAAAGTCGCTTTCGAAAAGCTTGCTGGCAAACGAACAAGAGAATTTCGCATCCGACTGAGCGCTCGTGTGTTTTCTCAGCTCGCTTTTTCGCTGAGCCGAGTTGAGTAGAGCACGGCCGCTTTCTGCGGATTATTGGTGATTATATGGAGTTGCAAAAGAATGGAGCGATGTTTGCAGATTGGATCCTGGAGTCCAGTGACAACGATACGCTTTATAAATACTTAAGGAACCGGACACGACACCCTGATCGCGTGGTGTAAAACTCTTCTGTGGGTTTTGATGGAGCACTATCAGATTGTTCCAAGGATGCCGGAGCTGATAAATTACTGGAGGCGATGGGGTTGATGTAGTATCTGGAACCCAAAGGGAAACAGGTTTTAGCCGATCGATATTCACAACTGACTCTTTGCTGTTAATTTCAATGCGAAAAGTCTTTTCCTGTCTAGACACCACTTCATAAGGACCGTAATAAGTTGGCTCCAAAGACTTTCGCAGGGAGTCAATGCGACGAAACATATGGGTGGACGTCCACAAGTACTTCTGCGCGAAAACACTGCGTTTGCTGCGGGCAGTAGTTGGCAATGACTTTAAAGAGAACAGACAGTCTCTCAGCTTGTGCATAAACTGGTTAGGGTTGAGGGCTATGTTGGAATCCGTGGGATGGAAAAACTCTCCTGGAAGACGTAAAGATGAGCCGTTTACCATTTCAGCAGCGGTTGCAGCAAGGTAAGCTTTGTAAGCTGTTCGGAGTCCGAAAAGCACTGTAGGCAGCACCTCATCCCAATGGGTCGAAATGTGACAGCGTAACGACTGTTTGAGGGAACGGTAGAACCTTTCCACCAGTCCATTAGAAGACGAATAGTAGGGTGATGTCCGAATCTTGTAGATTCCCAGGAATTTTGTAAGACGTAAAGAGTTCGGATTCGAACTGTCTATATTGGTCCGTAGTGATGAAGTCTGGAACTCCAAACCGACAGATCCATGCTCAGTAGAACTCTCGTGCCGCTTAGTCTGCAGAAATATCAACCAGAGGGACGACTTCTGTCAAACGTTTATAGCGATCAACACATGTTAACAACTAACGACATCCATTCAAAGGAGCTAAAGGTCCAACGAGGTCAATTGGTTAAACCGTTGTGATGGCAAATTGAAACTTTCAGTGGGCTAGCTGTATGTCGGTGCATCTTAGACCTCTGGCACTGAATACAAGCACGAGTCCATTCTGCTATGTCCTTGTGCATCTCGGGTCAAACGAAACGCTTCTGCAATACTTTCTCTTATATTCTTTAGCTTTTGCTATTTTTAATTACTACGTATAATTCGGCTGAAAAAGATCAACGTCTCACTTTAGGAAGTGCATTACGATGCTAATATTTAGGGAAACTTATGGTTTTATAAAGCAAAAACTTTTTTAACAGTTTTAAAATAAAAATGAGAAAAAAAATCATTTCAATTATTTTCGCTCACGTGTAACACATTTTATTCTTGACCCGTACTACAGCTGGATCTCCTTTGGATACTGTATTCAATTTAGATCCAAATAAAAAATGCATACAAGCTATATTTTTTTTCCCCTTTTTTAGTCACCATTCCAGTTTTTTATTTCTGCTTGAATATAAATTACGTTCTTACTGGTCAAAATTGTCAGACTTACCTCGAGAGACAAAAGGAAAAAGAACTCTTTTCGAAATTATATTTTATTCAGAAGCTTGGAATCATTTTTTATCTCACAACTGTATCTTGCCTTTTTATCGCTACTATGATATCATTGATTCTCTTTGGATAAGAATATTATAAGAATAAGGTAGACTATGGTTTCAAGATCTGCGTTTAATGCTACCGTCTTTTAAAGGATTTAAAATACTCTATCTTAAGCAAATACCTATGTAATATATTTTTTTAACTGAGAACGTTTAAAGAAACCATTGAATTCATAACAAGATGGAATAATTGAAAAGCACAATTATAGGTGATAAGTTGGATGTTATTGAAATTAAAGAGACATGGACTACCGAATTTGATGTAGATTTATTACGTATTGCTGGGTATAATTTGTTTAGACAAGACAGAGTATGCAAAAGAGGTGGTGGGGTTTTATTTTTTGTTAGAGACAATTTCATTTGCAATGAATTGGTCCTACCCAATGATATTGATATGGTTGGCTGAAGTTGATGAGCAATAAGAGTAAAAAATTACGCTTTGGAAACCTTTATCGGCCACCTAATACAAGTCAGGGACAAGATGAACAGATGTTTCGTATTATTTGTGACATGTCCAGTAAGAGATCCGCCATCATAATGGGGGATTTCAATTTTCCGGGTATTGAATGGAATAATTTTTATCTTAGTAATGACAGAGAAAATGAATTTTTAAATGTAATTGGTGACTGTTTCTTAGATCAAGTTGTAACTCAGGGGACTCGAGAGGAGGCGATTTTGGATCTAGTTTTCTGTGACGTAGGAAGTTCTGTTCAGGAGTTTTGTGTCGGACATCATATTGGATATAGTGATCATATCAGCATTAGGTTCTGGATTGAATTTGAAGTGTACAAAGTTGAAAATTTTATGTTTGTGCTCAATTTGAGAAACACTGATATCGTTGCACTTAGGCAGAGCTTGAAAGAGGTTTTTCGTCAGGATTGGAAAACAGAGACGTAGATCAGCAGTGGACGGAATTTAAGGAAAAACTATCAAAAACGGTTGGGGATTAAATTCCATTTAGGAGAAAAGTTGTTAGTACTAAAATTGGGCCACGTGGTTCTCCAGGGAAATAAAAGAAGCACAATATCATAAGCAAGCGGCTTTTCGTCAGTTGAAGGAAACTGGTTAGAGTGCAGGTTGGCTCCAGTATTGTAAGGTAAGACGAAACTTTAAGTATTTGGTACGGATTCGAAAAATGGAATTTGAGCTAAAGCAAGCATATAGCATTGATGGGAATCCTAAAAGATTTTTTGCTTATGCTAATTCTGAGAAAGCTCGAAATAGTCAAAGTGGACCATTGGCTGATGAGCATAGAAATTTAATCCACAACGATTGGGATATTTCAAATGTTCTTAATAACTTTTTTTTTCCAGTGTGTTTAACGATAACTGCATTTCAACTAGAATAGTAAGGGTACATTTAGATTTAGATTATGATAACAGACTAAATAGGCTTAATATGTATAGCCTGGAGCGAAAGGAGGATCACAGGGGTTATGATTCAGTTGTTTAAATTTATTAAAATGCATAATGGTAATGGATTAAATTTTTGCACCGAAAACAGGACGAGGAGTCATTATTTTAAGCTATTCAGATCTCAGGGTAACCTGGAAATAAGGAAAAACTACTACTTTAGTAGGGTTGTGGGAACTTGAAACAGCATACCGGAAGAGGTGGTAATAAGCAAGAGGGGGGGAGGGTAGCTTTAAGAGGGCCATTGATCTTTTATTGAAGACTTATAAATTGACAAGGACCAGCATAGCTGGACCAAGAGCCTGTTGCTGGTCGTCACATTTGTATTTGTATATGTATTTATACTGATTTCTATGTTGGAAAAATTAATCAGATCATTGATTCTATTTCAATTCATAAGGTTAAACCTGAGATATAATTCGTGTTCTACAATATTTCGCTCAAGAATTTAAAAAAAATAATGTCTTTACATGTCTCGTGAGGAAGCAATTTCATATGTGATAAGCATTTTTATTTTGTTGTGCGATTTATTTTTCAGTAAGAAAGCTGTTTATTTAGTTTTTCTGCAAGAACTTTGCTTATGGACTATGCAGAAAACAAAACGAACTTCTTGAGATATTGCAATTGCAAGTAACGATGAAAACGCTTGATTGCTTTTTTTTTTTTTTTGAGATATTGACACCAACATTGACTCAGAATCTGTTATCTCTAAGAGCTATATCGGAACCAATATTTGTTTGATTTCACACGCTACTTCTTGATGTATAGCAGTCATGCATTATGAATAAAACTTTTGATTGCTTCATCCCTTGGAAAAATTGGAGATAAAAACTAATGGGATCCACTTCATATAGGGGTGCGTAGTATGCGTACCAAGTTTCGTTCGGTAGATTTTGCTCTACAGCAACCACAAAAAAACCGGTTCACCACATACAGACAGGTAGTTTACGGACAATCGGACGCTTTCTCTAAAAATAGCGAAAAAGAACTCAACTGATGTGCAAATCCTTCAAAGCGAAAAAATCCGTCAAAATTCGAAACTTAAAAATTTACCTAACCCAGTATTTTATTTTACGTAATAGAAGAGGAAGAAAAAAAATGAAGAAATCTAATTAAGAATGCGCAACTTCCGTCTCATTTCCTAAAGTATTTTGAGTAATTTGAATGATGATTAGAACATGATATACAGTGAAAGCTACAGAATAATAGAGCTACAGAATAATACAGTGAAAGCTACAGAAATATAAAGAAATGTCTAGAATAAAACTGAATAAAACTACAATGGTGTGCAAAAATTAAGGACGAGACGGTTTTTTCAATATAACCTTGTACAAAAGCTTTCCAAATCAATACAATGAATACCGTAAGATCCCCAATACGTAAGGACATGTGTAATGTAAGCAACACTTACTAAAAGAGTATATATATATATATATATATATATATATATATATATATATATATATATATATATATATATATATATATATATATATATATATATATATATATATATATATATATATATATATATATATATATATATATATATATATATATATATATATATATATATATATATATATATATATATATATATATATATATATAATATCTACTATATTGTCTCTAGAATAAAACTGTCTTTAATGATAATTTCTTTGATCCCGACAAATTGATATTCATACAATGTATTTTCAATTTGCAAATTGCCGTAATCACTTGCCAAGAAAATTTACGTCTCTTTTCAAAAAACAAAATTGTACATTCATACGTCGTATAAATTAAAAAATATCCTGATAAAATTCAGTTTAAAAAAATAATAAAACTAAATATTTTGCATACACTGGATATGTGTGTGGGGGAGGGGGCTTAATGTTTTCATAGAATTGAAACCGTATGTAATAATAACCTGTGTATAATATTTTTTAAAGATTCCACCACCACTGTTTTTCGACAGATTTTCTGCATAGTACTTTGGGAATCGTATCTATAGTTCAGTACGATATCTATTTTTAAGTATCCCCTTTAAAAGCGGAAGTGCCAAAAGTAAAGAAGTATATCAACAAACAAAAGAATTGTACTAAAATGTCAAAAAAGAAATACCTCAAGAATGGAAAAAAACACCAATTATATACGTTATTTCTACAAATACATACTTTGACATTTATTCGTATCATAGTAAATAAGCAAAGACTGATTCGAATCTGTGTTACTTTTATTGAAAAACTTGTAACAAACTAATGAGTTTAGGGTACTGATTTTAAATTCAGATCAAACACATCTTAATGTTTTGTTTTTCATAAAATTGCATTTTAAAACATTTTAAATACGTTGTTTATAGACTAAATATTTTTTATTTGTTACGTACAAGTTTATGCTGAATAACTTTGTTTGAGTATTACATATTACTTCTAAAAACAGTATTTGCTCCCAACAAAAAGTTGTACCTAAATTTCGTTTTCAAACAATAATTTATAACTGTGCAATTTAAAGCTTTAAATCGATTTTGTTACTGTCGTGATTAATATTGCAAGCAAATTTGTGCTTGTAATGGATTTCTTAGTTCTGAGTCAACTTACGGCTTTTATTGTACATATTGCATGCGTTCATTTAATTATGTTACAGACTCATACACAACTTTTAAAATGTAGCTGAAATACGAGGTTAGAAAACTATTATTTCAAAAAACTTGCTTAAAAGTCAAAGTAATCAAATTTTAATTTCGTAGTGTAATTTTCGTTAACCATGTACGTTGTCTGTGTTTCAATTAATGACTTTAGTGAAATAAACACCATTCTAACATTAATATTACAATTGAAAAAGGATCATTCATATTGGAATTTAAATATCAACCAATGTATTTCAGATTTAAAAAAAAAAATCCAAGTTGGACATTTTGCTTAGGTAGCAAGATTCACTTTTTTTCCACACACTATTTTTTTCCAGTCTTTGGGAACTTAGATTAATATTTTTCATGTAATAAAAATTTTTTTTATACATACATATGAGGAAAATATTGCCAAAAAGGTTTTATTTTTCATGGCATTTCCTTGAACGGAACTTAAAATTCTCAGGTAGAATTGTTGTTGATAAGGAAAAGGTCGATTTCAGAAATCGATAGTGGTGTTCAAAATTTAAAGCAAGAATATGAGCTAAAATTTGAATTGTAAGATACAACATTTGTTTTTAGAGGTAGTACAAGTTGGTTAGAGCAATAGATGTAATAAATCAACACTAGTTAAATTCAAGTGAAATGTTCATTTATTTTATCTTTTTGCTTCTTTTCATGCCTAGTATGTATCATACGCGAGCCTTTAAAGAAACTTCATGATTCATGGTTTTTATAGTAAAACACAAACCATTTTACTTTGTATTCAGGTGTATCATTCATAAAAAAACGCCTTTGAAATGTCACTTAAAAAAGAAAACTTGAGAAAATAATTACCATAAGAGGCAAACAACAAATAAATGTACAATGTTGGCAAAATATTTTTCAAAAAAGAAAAAAAAAATAGTATGTGCAAGTAAAAAATTAAAAACAACTAATTACAATCCGTTGTTAGTCGGAAATTGGTTCAAGTACAATGAATAAGTAGTTTATTTTTGCTTTAGTAATGAAATTACAATTGCCAAGAAAAAAAAGTTAACTAATACGATCTTGAAACTTATTTTCAACTCAAGAAGTGTATGGAAAACGTGTAAAAATTAAAGCTTATTTGGATGAGCGAGGACAGAAAAAAATAAACCGTTACTAATTTATGATTTCATTGAATACGTATACATGAATGCAAGTGGAGATATCCATTAGTCAATCAAGTTTTAGAAAATGCATACATGTTGATATATATAAATTAAAAAAAAGTATAACTTATACGTCAACAGAAGAACATAACTTATACGTCAACAGAAAAACATATTGGTGTTAAAAAAAAAGAGGAAAAGCGGAAAAAAGTCTAAGGGATAGCTTTTCTTAAATCATTGCGCTGAACATGTTAACCTATAATTCTGAATTTATGACTGCATTTATCAAAATCATTTCTAGTGAGAGAAAGATATCATAAAAATACTGATAAGCTGCAAATTATTCGTTTGCGTGACTACCGCATATTTGAAAAATATGCGAGTGTAGTTCTTGAAATGAAAAGGTGGAAGAAAGAATAATGTCACGCACTATGTAAGTTAACAGCGAAAAAATGTCTAAGCAAGCTGTACATAATACAGTTACAATAAGGGGAAGGAAATAATCTGCCAAAGCTGTCAGAGAATGGCTTACAAGTGTGAAATTCAAAATGTGTTTTTATTGATTAGTCAAACAGTGTACCATGTTATTCCAACTTAGTCGCATGTCGACATAAAGCACTAATTCTTAGACATTCTACAAATAAAGTGTTATTTTTATCCTAACGTTTCTAACCTTCTCATACTCGAATGAAAAAAGAAAAGTTAATATTTTGAAATGTGCGCTTAAATATAAAAAAAACTCCTTCAAAAGGACATCTCTCTGATGTAGACACTCTTGTCTCTCTAATGCAGGCATCCCTCTTAAGCTGAGTTTCTTATTCCCCGACATTAATGCCTCAGCCACTCTCGTACGGACCCCTCAAATGCAGACACTAATTTTAGAGTCATTAACATTGATATATATCTTATTTTAAGAAAAAAAGATCAAATTTTGAGAATAAAAAAATGAAAGATTGGGAAGTTTGTTACATTCATAGAACGCTGATGAAACTCACTTGTTTTAAAGAGTTCTGCAAAAAAAAGGCTACGTCTTAACGAGCATAAAATTTCTTTGGTGATAATTTTTCCGAAGACAATTTTGTTAACACCCAGCATGGATTTCATGAAATTGAAAACTGTTGTCATCCGGAAAGCAGTCAGTTCCCAGTGCTTTAACAGTTTTGGGCAACATTTTCCAGTTAAATGGTACTCAAATTTGTGACTCAGGATGACAATCAATGAATAAGTATTATGGCACATTGGCTTGTGACTTTGGATTTAAAGTTTCCTGGAAAAAACGGGCAGGTTACTTTCTTCATTGATAAAACATTTTCATATTTAAAAGAAAATCATTTTAAAAAAGTAGAAATAATCTTTTTGCTATCAAACACAACGTCAAAATGTTTAAGTATTGATGATAAAATTTGGACCTTAAAAATTCAGTTAAGCACTTAATTAATAAGAAGTAAAACATTAAAGCTACTGGTAGTAGAGATTTGCTCAAAACTGGTGATACTTGTGATGTGATCCGCTGTGTAAAGTACACTGGAAAGAGAGCTGAAGTTAAAACTATATAACAAGTTAAATTTGAATAAATCTCCCATTGTTTTTTATTAGATCTGTCTATTCTTCTGCATGTACCTTTCTTTCGGTATTTCAAGGATTCAAATGTATTAAGTAAAACGGTGTACCATTCCTACCTAAGAAGAATGTTAAAAAACAAGTTATGTTAAGGAAAAACAAAAGATAATGTCATTCTGAGTTATAAATCTAGATGTTATGGAAAATTCGTATATTATTGATATATTTGAGAACAAAATTGCACAACTAAACGCATGATTAAAAATGTGCTTTTCAATTCTTGAAAGCTTGATAATATGTATTTTCAAGCAAGAAATTTTATTAATATATTTCTTAAATTTAACTCTAAAAAAGGGATGTTATTGACTCTATGTTTAGCTTTGCGTTGGTATAGTTTAAATGATGTGTTAAAATATCTTTGAATTTTTAACGCATATATTTATTTCAGATTGAAACTGATTTTTTTCAAAATGTATGCCCAAAATGAAAGAAATTCTGGTATCAAAATTTCTGATTCCAGATGTTTCCATTTTTTTCAATTGAACTATTTTCAACTGAATTTATTTTTGGAGCCACGTGGGACAAACATAACATAAGAAGATTGATGAAACCATATAGATCAATTTAAAATGTATTTAAAATTAATTTCATGTTACATTATTAGGACCTTTTTTAGAGTTTTGTTTGTGAGTAAGCAGTTCTTTACTTGGAAAACATATATGCGGGAACTCACCATGAGGGCTGGGGGAATCACAAAACGAAATAGAGGTATGAAATAAATTTGAATTACAGTTATATTGTTTTTACAAAAAAAAAAAAAAAATATTAGAGGAGAGCGTCTCCCTGTGTTCCCCCTCCCCCCAGCTACATTAAAGTGTATAAGATAACTTATATTAACTGGTTTTACTTTCCTTTTGGCATATGATACTCTTTTATTTGTTTATACAATTTTCGTTTAACCCTACGTTTTCCAAAAGCATTGCATTTATCAAAGTTGTCAATAATACTTTATCTTTAAAGTACCTTTAACTTCAAACTGAAAGTTATTCTTAACTTTTCTTCTTCAAGAACATGCAACGAATCAAAATATGCAATTTTATCTGAAGTAATTCTTCGTTTAATCTATCTAACTTTTATTAATTATATTTAAACTTTAACCAGGACCAAAAATGTATTTATTGCACTTTATATTTATAGAAAATATCAGCCCTCTAAAGTCACTCGTCTCATCTTTATTTGTCAGTTAATGAAAATTTATGCGACTATTAATTAACAGGAATTGACAAGGCTTCAGTTATAATTTCCGACCTAAGGGATTGAAAGTCATTAAAGTATCATTAGCGTGCTCCAGCAAGATAAAATTCTTTTAAAAAAGATAAAACTGTTTCAGTTAAGTGATTGTAATGAAGAACTTTATTGGAAAAAAAGGATCTACTACCTGCGTTAGAGTTCCAAATTAATTGTTAATAATAAAGAATGTCATCTCTTAACTCATTCTAATGATTAAATGCAAACTTGTAAAAGTAAACTTTTATCCACTTGTTTAATGAATAAATTTTGCCTTGCATACCCTATATATTTATCTGTAAGTTTTTCGGTTTGTATATTTAGAATAAAGACGCATTAACTTTTGATTTTTCGTGACATTTTAAGCTAAAAGGAGTTACGAAAGAAACAAAGTAAAAATTGCCGGTGCAGGAAAATATTAAAAAAAAAAAAAAACTACAGTTATACTTTAGGGGATATTTTGTTTTACTGTCACGTGCACAATATGGTATTTTTACATTACACTTTAGGAATATTAATAAAATATCTTAGGGCTAACGGCTTAGTATCTCTTTCAAATTTAAAATTTGAGAGAAATGTAAAATCAGTAAATTTGCAGAAACTAAAAGGCAACAGTTTGTCTTAAATATAAAAGTTTGCTCTGTGGGCAGCAGTGGCATAATATCATTCCCCGAATGACATATTTTGTTATAAAAATATTGAACATTACGGTTAAATCCCCGATAATGGTTTTAAACATATATTTTTTTTGATATCCATATTGTTTCATTTATGTCTGCATATGCATTTTTTTTTTGTTTTTGTTTTTTGATCTTTAGTGAAACGGTTTCTAAGTAAGGTAATATACTAGTAGTGGCCACAGTTAAGCATATTTTATGTATTTTTAAAACTGTGGGTCTACAATATTAATTCCAATTTTTTAGCTCAATGAACGTGTTATAGTCCAACTATTCCTAAATCGTCCCATTTTCTAAAAATGCAAGAATTTCAATTTCTTCAATTTTTTATTCGTTTTTCCCCAAATTTCAAATTTGATCCAATAGTGACCACTCCAAAATCTGAGATTTTCAGTAGTGGCCACATGCATGAGTCAGTAATGGCCACTTGACATCCTCTTGCCTTAGAATTAACATTACTCACTTTAAATTCAAATAACTGATGGATAAAATTGATTCAATAGGATAGTTACATTAAGTACCAATATGGTTAATCACATTGTTATTGTACATTTCTTTCTTCAAAGTACATACGTACTTAGGATAAAATAAAAAGTTTGTAGTAGAAAATTTGTATTTGTATTTTTTGTACGCTAACGTAAAAAATAAAGTAAACGAAAATGAATGTACTTATATAAGTATTCTACATATGAACGTTGGTAAGTATGAACTGAATAATTATTATCACTACGAAATCATCTTTACTAATTAAAAAGCTGAAAATCTGTCTGTCTGTATATCTGGACCTCTATCTGTCTAGATGTCTGTGACGCGCATAGCGCCTAGACCGTTCGACCGATTTTCGTGAAATTTGACACAAAGTTAGTTTGTAGCATGGGGGTGTGCACCTCGAAGCGATTTCTCGTAATTTTGATTTTGTTCGTTTTCCATTCCAATTTTTAGAACATTTTCCAGATGGACAAGTAAATTACCAAGTTATCATAACGTGGAACCGTAACATGGGCCAGCCAATTGGCGAGAAAGTCACCATACATTATTCGTAAATACATAGGCGAACCAAAAGACCTTTTAATTTTTATACTATGGGAAGAGCCGTGCGGGTACCACTAGCTCATAAGAAAATAGTAAGTACACAATTCAATGTAATTCTAGGACAATTTGTTTCCTACAACTTACCAAGGCATATCAATGGATATAGGAATTTGTTAGCATACGTTTTCCATACTACTAAAGGCAGGGTGTCCATGCACCTAGAAAGTCATGGATTCCGGCTATGATCGAAAATGGTCATGGAAAATCATGATTTTCGGCAAAAAGTGCTCAAAAATCATGGTACTTGACAATTGGTCATGGATTTTGAGTTCAGGAACATGCATATTTATCGAATTCTGCATTAGCTTAAACTTACGCATCTTGGCCATTTTTTACGCTAGTACGTGTTAATCCCAATTTTTCACACATTTCTAAATCCGATTGCATCCGCTTCTATAATACTCGCTCATTTTTTCTTTTCTTTGTGATTTTACCTTTTGAACATTTATAACTATGTATTTAGCATTATTTTTAACCCTCATTATATGTCTTATTGTGTAGTTGAGGGCTTTTAGACTTCTAATTTTTCCGATCCTATTCGATGGAAAAATTTTAAGTCATCCGTGTTGATTCAAGAGACTCATAAAAATTATCATTAATTCTCATCTATGTCTTAAGTTAATGAAGATTTTTGAAAATAAAATTGGTCTGAAGAATTAATTACGGACGTTTTGTACATCGATAAAATACAGAAATCATGGAATTTTCGAAGGTAAATTTTTTAAAAAGTTCGTAAATGTTACATATTTCACAAATTCGGAAATTTTGCAACATTTGTAACCAATCATAAAACTTTGGAGGTAAATATCTAGTACTGTCAGGTAAATTATTTTTTAAGTACTTTAATATTTTATTTTTTTCTGATTATTTATGCTATTTATTGTAAACATAATTTTAGTAACTACTAAATTATTGTTAGTCACAGATAATTTAGAAAACTACTAGTAGTACCATGCTTCTATTTTTTACTTGGTAAGCTTTGAAGTTTTATCCGGTAAACTGATAATTTCCCCTTTCCCAAAAATTTGAATTTTGGGTGTCCCTGACTATTAGAAGTCATCAATAAATATGAATCAATAGATTATAAATTGCAAATTTTACTGTGTGTAACTTACTTCTAATAAGTGTTTTACCTTAAAAAAATCTGTATTTTCAAGAAATGATTGCTTAAATCTAAGAAATTAAAAGTTATCTGCCCTGCTTAGAAAAGGGATAACTTCATTCAAGCATTATGCACTTCCCCCTTCATTTTTTATCTGCTCAGCAAGCAGGTTGCAATCTCTCCCTCGGTTCTAATAGAATGTTTCTCCTTTTTTGGTACTAGCGCGCCATTTTTTTTATTTACCAACAAGCTATTTAATAATCCCCCCCCCCTTGTGATATGTGCCCCTAGGCCTGTTGAGTAATCCGGACCTGTCCATAGAAGAGGTAAACGCACTAGCAGTCGCCACAGTGAAGCATATTTTTGAGGCTTTTTTAAACTGTGTTTGCCTACACTATCAATTACCATATTTGAAACTCAATGAGCATATTATAACCCTTTTCTTCCTTAATCGTCCCATTTTTTAACAATGCCAGAATTGCTCCATTTTTTTCAAACCTCAAATTTGATCCATCAGTGGCCAGCCATTATAAAGGGTGTCCCAAAATTAACGCAAGATTTGAATTTGCCACAATTTTTGCTGTGAATTGTTGGCAGCCACGGAAAAAGAACAATTTGACAGCTGGGAGTTTATTGTTAGTAAAAATGGAGTGTTATGCTATTATACTACCAGCGAAACAATTCAATCACTGCATGAGGAATTTCCTGTTCGTGTACTCTCTTGTTTCGGTGATATGAATCGTACCCTAGATCGTGTGATTTTACATCATTAGACTTCTCCCTATGGGGTTATTTGAAGTCAAACGTCTATGTCAGCAATCCCACAACCACCTGCGCATTACCTAATTGCGATATCGAGCGCCAATAACAGTAAACTGTTTGACTCGCCCAAACTTTCATTATTTTTCAAATAATTGTTTGATAATAAAAACGCATTATAGAATCGAAAACGCTATATTTGTAATAACCCTAGACCCTCAGTTGCCCAATTGTTCTTTTTTCAAGATTGTCCACAATTTATTGCAAAAATGGCGGCAAATTCAAATTTTGCGTTAATTTTGGGACACCCTTTACAATGTACATGAGTTAGTAGTGGCCATATTGCTGTTTAGAAGTGGCCACCGGATGGCCACTACTAGATCACACAATAATATCATGTCAGAAATGAGGCAGGCTTTTATGTAAATAGATTACAACCTATTAAAAGGAAAATTGAGTTGATTTATGAAAAACCTTCCTGATTCAGTAGTGGCCACTTTTGAATTTCCCAACTTTTTTGGTACCAGTAGTGGCCAGGTAAACTGTCAGCCAAAAAAACAACTATTTCGAGTTGAAAACGTTCCAAACATGATCTTTCACATTTCATAACATGGTTACAGCTCTAAAAATAATATTTTTGAGCATTGTTCTATTCATAATACAACACAATGTTTATATACATCGTTACGGAGAATATTAGAAGAAAGCTGAAAAAACATCGACAATCCAGGCGAGCGTATTAAATAGTTGATAACAATTTTCCATGATGCTCTACCTACTCCTCCTTGAACTTCCCACTACACTATAGCCTGAGGTCTACCTCCTGCAAGTTTGAATCCACTGGGGCCCTTAGAATCCTTATTTTTGAAATATAAACCTTACAGTGACCACTACTGAAGCAGTGGCCACTACTGGTGCATTTACCTTAATTCAGCTAGAGAAGAAACATTTAGCAGCGTTTTTGTATTTATGTATGCATTAGTGGTGCGATATGGATAAAAAACGCATTAATTTACAAATAGAAACATCGAAGGCATACTTTGACGCAAAAAATTTTGGTCGATCAAGATTCAAAAATCAAAATTTTGAATGTATATTCCTGCATAGTAAAATATTTAAATAAGGTTTAATGCAACAATTAACTTCGTATTTATTATTTTATTAATAAAGAAGATGTTTGCACTATAAAAAGGAAGCTAAAACTAATGATGATTAATTAATATCATTCCAAATTATTTTACGCTAAAGGGATAAATATTTTATACTTTGAAAATACAAAAAGAAAAAAAAATGACACACCAATTCAAATTACTTGAAATAATTTCGTGACATATTTTAAATTTCCACCTGAATAGTACATAAAACAAAAGTTATTTGATAATTCAGGCGAATAATTTATAGGAATTTGTTAAAGTTTCAAAAGGCAAAAAAAAAAAAAAAAAAAAATGCACACACACATAAAAAAAAAAGAGTGTAAAACAGGAAGTCAGAGGAAGTGAAGAAGGGAAAACGAAGTATAATACATTATAAATGATTAAACTAGTGTACTTACTTAAATGGAAATGTATGAAACAATTTTTTGAAATATATTAAAGACACACTATATATTCCAATATTATAAATATTTATAGCGACTTGAAATGCATACTAAGTATATATTTTAAGTTAAATTATGGTTTTTATTTCAATCAACGACTTTTTGATTGCAAGGGTAATATTATAGGTTTATACACGGTAGAGAAAAACTATAAAAACAATCATGCTTCTGCTTGGGGAAAACTATAGAAACACTCAATATTCTTTTTAACAGTGTACTAGAAAAATAATTATATTTTATGCAATGTAAATGAACTTCCATAAACAACTATTAAGTGAAAACTTTTCCGATGTGGATCATTTATGTAATAAATGATACAACTTTCATCATAACTGTAAACATATTTACATTTGTACGAACTTTTTTGTTTCAAATTTAAAAAAATTAAATAATCATAGAAAAACACATATTCGCTTAACAAAGCAAATCTCTTCTCTTTTACAGTTTCAATTAACCTCTTAAAGAGATAAAACATGAACTTCCTTTTAAAAATTAATAATGTTTTTCTTGATTCAAATTCTAAACATTTTTCAGAAGTAAAAAAACCGAAAAAATCACCTTGTTTTCTCAAAAGTTCCTATTTTTTGAAGCAGATAAAAACGTCATATGGAATTATCTATACCATATGATTGGATTTGCATTCTGCATTTGACATTTCGTTATGTAATGCTCAGAAAAAGAGCGTATTGTTTTCAAACCTAAAGAAGAGATTTTATATTAATCCATATTTATTCTTCTAATTGCGTTTTAAACTGGAGTTTATGAGTGCGCTAAAGTAGTTAAGAATTACAGGTACTAAAATCTAAAAAACCAAAATTGAACGTACATGTTTATTTACATTTAATAACATAGTTTATATACAAATGAATGTGTTTCTATATGAATCATTTATTAGGATATGTACTTCGAGGAAGGAGGTAAACATTTGTGTGGATAATCATTTAATTTGAAAGCTTTTATTAAAAGATTTTTGTTTATTCGGGTTTTAATTTTATTTCATGTCATCTTAATATTTCCTCCGTTTGAAACCAGAAAATGATAAGATCAAAATCTAAACTATCAACTAACGCAGTTATCTTTTGAATGTATTACACAATATTGTATCAGATTACGTCATGCAACTATGACAAGATACGTTAATTGTTGGATGGTCAGTATAACGCTTATTTATAATTCAATTCCTTTCCATTTCTCACCTTCATCACTTGACACTTAAAAAATAAGAAAAAAATAAATTAATTTGAATTTTGACATTTGGAATTCAAATTATGTTTTTCGCAATCACGAGTGTATGTGTGTATGTAGGCGTGTGTGTTTGTGTCTGTGTGCAGGCACGAGTGTATGGGTATGTGTGTATGTGTGTATCTGTGTAGGTGTGTGTAAGTGTGTGTATGTGTGTGTATGTGTGTGTAGGTGCGTGTGTGTGTGTGTGTAGGTGTGTGTATGCATGCGTGTGTGTGTATAGGATATGGACGCAACCTGGAGACGGTTTTCGCTAGAGGAGCAGCATCGTGAGACCGGTCGACGGTGGTGCTGCAGAGGGAGGTGGAGGGGAAATAAAATCCTCAACATCAAAACAGTCAAATGAGAACAATAAGCAATGAGATTGCTTAAAAAAATACATGTCAAAAAATTAAGGCTGGTTTCACTAGCTATATAATTAATGCAAAAAATCAATAGTGCCTTCGTTTAAATCTTACTAACTGTGACTTTATTTACTAATTGTGTTATATTTATCACAAGTTACGGTTGAAAGTTATTCTTTACCTTCGTATTTTAAGCTTAAAAAAAGTTATTTTGGAAAGAGAAAATGATGCATGCAATCTCTCAGTTTGTTGGGCTTCCTGCATCAGTATCTTCTTTTACGTTTTGAAAAATAGTAAAGCCTGTTAAAAATTTTATAAATGCATGCACTCAGGATATAAAAAAACGCAATTCAGTTACTTTTAAAAGGACGCCGATGTAATCCTTTGTAATTGGCGAAGAAAAATATAACTGAAACAATTAATATGTTTCGATATCAAGGGACCGTCAATCATGCTAGTTGCAATATGAACTTTGTTTTCAAGAAAATTTACCTTTGCAATAGGGTTTACATCGGAACTGAAACTGCATTTCGTTGAAACGGGTATTAAGGGTAACGAGATTTGATTATGTATCAAAATAAAGATACGTGAAACAAAATAAATAAATCTAATTAGAGTCAATGGAATATTTGAGGCACTATGCGAACAAAATAAATAAATAAATATATAAATCATAATAAAAAAACAGAAACATTCCTGACAAATAAATTTAGCAGCTAATGTGCCTTATGTGTTGTTAAATGTTATGAAAATCTTTGCATGAAAATGAATTGATTTTTTTGAAATACCTTACTTTCAATTGAGTTGAAAATTACATACATAAAACGAAAAATAAAAGCAATAGTTAACAACTTTACATTTCATGCTCGATTTTTGAAAACGCACAAACCTTCATGAGAAAAAAGCGAAATTTAAATATGGTCCCCTTTAAAGTCAACGAAGCTTTGACTAAATAAAACACAAGTGGGGAATCTCTTCATTTTAAGCTGAAAGTTCCTTCAAGTAAAGTACGGGGTGAAATTGCTGGGGAAAGCAATAATGTTAAACGGCATTTTATTTGCCTGAAGATTACGTTTCGGTGGCAGAAAATGATGCAGTTTTTAAAAGAAAATTATCTATAATTGTGATTGGCATAGGATAAAAGCCTCCCAATAAAATAGTTAAAAAACAGTGCATACACGTTATCGTTTCAGACATAGTTTTACGTTTCTGCTTGTCAGGTTCAATTTTAGCATCTTTGCTTGCCGAAGTAAATTTCGATCCTAAAAAGTTAATTTTCATTTCTGGATATTTTATAGATGCAGATGTAGTGTTTTTATGTGTAGTGTTTAAACGTGGTTTAGTTTTATTGTTTAAAGTTGAGAAAATAAGTTGTTGAATGACAAATGATGAAATAAGCTTTGAGCTGCGATATGATTAAAATTATTTAAATATATATATATATATATATATATATATATATATATATATATATATATATATATATATATATATATATATATATATATATATATATATATATATATATATATATATATATATATATATATATATATATATAGATCACAGATTCTCTAGAAAGCACAGATAGTGTCCCCCCACCCTTGCTGCGAGTTCCGGGGTTGACTGATGGGTTGTTTGTCGTTTGTGGTCGTAAACTCACACTGTTTGTCCTCTTTGGTATACATATCCTCTGGTGTTCACGTGGTTGACGTTCAATTCTCTAACGGCTTTCTCGATGTTTGGTGAGTTTTTACATTAATGAAGAAGCCTTGAAATTGATGTATTTTCTTGTGAATTTGTGCTTTATTCACTTTGGTTTTTCACTTTAATCACAGAAGTTGTTGTTCAAAGTTAGCAATCGATGTATTAATGCAAATAGATAAGCAGTACATCTTTTTATTTTTTTTATTTTATTATTTTTTTAACGAATGCTTTTTTTTTGTTCAAAACGCGAAACAGTATTATAAAAAATGTCTAGGAAATATGAAATAACCGAACTTTCAAAAGATTTTAGACTAACTGGGAACACTTGGACGATGCTCCAACAGTGACAGTTAACCCTTTTCTGATTGAATTCCAGGACTAAAGGTTGTGTGTAGCAACTAAAAATGGTTGGTAATAATGTTGATTACCCTGGAATTTGATACGAATAATTTTGAAGACCACAAAAATATCCCATCATAGCTCATCATGCATTATTTTTGCTTTGGTTCAAGACGTGAGCAAATAGATCCCGCATTATCAATACCTAAATAAGTACTGTGTACAATTTCTACATTAAATAACACAACAAGATACGTAACTACAAGATCAGTCAAGGCTAAATCTCGACCAGTGTTTGCTTCTTCTCAGTTTGTTTACTGTGTTAAAATACTGAACTCTTAGCATAATCTAATTAAATTACATTGTTGTTCACGTATTTGTTTAGTCTCAACCTATATTTTTTGTTTCAAACGACACAACTGCTAGCATTAGTACGGTTACTAGTTTATTGATATTATATATATTTTTTTTTTAATTTCCAATTTATTTTAATTCTTCAAACATTAACATTCAGAATCTCCCTTCACCCGTAGTACAAGAGTGAATCATATGTGTACGTTTAAAATGTTGTCTGGGGATTGTTTGGATGTGTACAACATAAAACGCTGGCATTCTGGATAAAACTATAAAATGTAAAGTAACCTTACACGAAATCAATAAAATATCTCAGAACAGCGATGTCATAAACTTCAAGCATCAAGCTAAGTATTCATAAAATGCGTTGTAAAAGTAGAATAAAATGCTAGACCAAGTGTTTGCGATCATAAACATACGAATTGGGAAACTGAGTTTCATATAAGTTGATTCCATATGTATTTCAAATAATATAATCTGTAACCTTCTTTTTTTTCTCTTACTCAATGCTAACAAACTACTGAATTGCCAAAATCACATGTTAACGAAAGAAATGTCTTTAAAAAATGATGTTGCTTTATGTTTTTTTTTAATTTTTTATTTATTTAATTTTTCACAATCAAAAATTTTCGTTTTTGCAAGTATATTTTTGCGAAAGACATTTAGAAACGCGATGAATTATATTTTTTTTTGAGTTCAACATTTGTCAGTGGCTACTTCCATGCCAAAGTACACCATAACACAGAATTACGGATTTATCTTTCTATTATTTTTTTCTAAAAAGTATTAAAGACATAATAGATTCAACTTTAATTTTTATGCACAATTAGGAAAAAATGTTTTTATGCATTTTTTTGTATGTAATTTTATTGTTAATAACAAAATACAGGGAATTGTAGTTTGAGTCACATTGGTCATGCAGTGTGAGTCACATATAAATTTTCCTGCTATAAACTAATTATTTCATTAATATAGTAGCAATATAAATTAAAGTAATATCATTACAAGTTACAACCGCCTATTTTTATTATTTTTTTAGCTAACAGAGGAAAAAACAGGAGTTTTTGTACTTAATACAATGTATCACTTCTTTTTCGTGTGGAATGAGACACAACTGAGCTTTGTCCATGTACACAGAATATGCAATTATATGGATAAAATTTAATGGATATTTTATCCAAAAATCAATCAAGGTAAAACAACTGATAAAATTCAATTTTAGTCACAATAGTATGTTCATGGTAGAGTAAGTCACGCACGGAACTTACCCATTAAATCGGGCATTCGTAGCTGAAACTCGAAGGAAGAGTACAAAGACCCGGAACTTAAGATGAGAATAAGACATAAGTAAGACTTTTGATGATGAAACTTTATGAGGGAAATATTAGAATTAAAAAAAAAAAAAAACAGAATGTACAAAACTATATAAATGAATTAAATATCTTCAAACGGCAACAATTAATGCTTTAAACTGCATATTTCCCAAGCCACGTCGTAAAGTAACGTTTTTATGACTACACATTACTAAGAGATTTACGAAAACAATTATTAATATGCATTGATATAGGTATGTCAATTTAATCTGCAATAATCTATATGATATTGAAACAAGTTTTACTTTTAAAATAACGTTATTATTCTACTTGAAAATAACATAACTGATTTCATTTGACTTTTCTTTAATTGAGAATATCTTAAGTTCAATACGATATTGTTCATTTGCCTTAACAATTTCAGAAATAACGCGAAATAAAATTGTCTTCCAAAATCCTTTTAAAATTTTGACGAATTCCATAAATTAATAACGTCAATTAATCTGAAGATATGATAAATAAAGAAGGATCATATAAAGTAATTGAAATTCTTTTCATTTAAACCTGATGATTTTGCTTAATTAAAAGTTCTTGACATACTTAAATCAAGGCATAACATAATTAATTTTAAATTCTACCTTGAAAAAAAAAAAACTTTATGCAGTGGAGATGAAAACAATTCTTTAACTAAATCAATACAATTGGGAAAATTAAGATTCTTGAAAATTGAAGAAAAAAATATTCAAGACACATAATTAATATTCGTATACTGTTACAAGAGCAGGTTAATAATTGTTTTTGGTATAAAAAAGCAATGCTAATAGAATTAGTAAGAGACTAAACATAAATGCCAATTTTATCTCAACATAATCTATATGCATTAAAACATGCACAAATACGGCTCAAGTTTTACCGTCCCAACAAACGTATTTCATGTATGAAAAATCGGAAAAATGCCTCAAAAATTTAGCCAAGCGTGTATTTACACTTTTTGTTTTAAACAGCAATTTAGAATAGCGGGAAAATGTGGTCTTAACTGATTCGTATATTTCGCTTTTTTAAAACTTCAATCTATAAAAGAACTCAAAAGGTGTGTTCATGTTTTTGAAGTGATTACAATGTTTATGCATAACCTTACGCATATTATAAACATACAATATGCTACTTATGTGAAATATGAAACTAAAGATCTAAAATATTTAATTGTATTTACATTTTCAACATGGCGTGTGGAGTAAAATTTGAATACTCTCAAACATATCTTTAAAACTTGCTTTTATAGTAAATATGAGATTGTTAGAGAGTTGCTAACTGATAATAAAACATGGAAATGATATTTGTTAACATCGAAACTAAGTTAATCTATAACAGTAGGTGATAGAGTGAGGAAAAAATCAAACGATTATAATACTTTGGTGTTAACTATGTTGTTTAAGTAAAATAATTATACTTTTAACTATGTACATACTGCTACTAAACAAGCAGTATCTTACTGGGAAGAGTTTTAAGTCGAGTTGAGAGAACAAACTTTTATTTTAAAAAAAGTAATCAAAATAAATAAACAAATATATAAATTTAGAAAAAAAAAACAGAAGTGGAAAGAAATAGTGTATCACAAAGATTTAAAAAGGGAACATTGAAACAAAAAAGTAGGCAAACATTTTTATTATGAAACTTTTTATTTTTTCACTTGATACAGAAGTTTATTAAATAGAAATACGCTTTACGTAGCAAAAAAGTTATTAAACAACTAACGCAATAAACTATTTTTTTCAACAAATATGCAAAATGTTACGTTGTTCAAGAACACAGTAAGACAAACGTTAACTTCCTTTTCACAAACAAATTAATGTATTCGTTTTAAAAAGTTACAAAAGCAAAATCAGAATAGTGATATAATTATCTTTTACTTTGCTAGGAAGAAATGTTACTTTTTTTTCATTCAAAAATGTGAAAAACTAACTAGTTTATCCCTAAAAATATGAAAGTCCATTCATATCATTACTCTGAAGATTGCTGAATGACAGTATCGATTGCGAAAATCGAGTTTCTGTTACCCAAACCGATTTGGAAAGTGGATTTGGCAACACGATCGAGAAAATGTCAAGCGATTTCAAACGGCTGCTGCCAGAATATTTTGTCCCTGGGTATCGTGTGATCGTCGTCTAACACGAAAAATTACATATACTGTTAGTTAAAATTAATTAATTTAAGACATACTTGAAAACAAAGTAAAAGTAGTTCTGTGAAAATGATTGTTCGTTTGACAACCTGTATGTGTCTCTACTTTTCAACATTTGAGTGCAAGTTAGGATATCAGTCAAATGTATGTTTTTTGTAACTATCTTTTTCAAGACCTGAAATTCTCAAGCTTAGTTTAAAAAGATTTTTTGGTTTGATGAAAGATGGACCATTCTTACATTTGCAAAGCGTTCAAAAAGCTGAAAAAGTTAAACATATGTAAAAAAAATTTTCAAAGTTAATCAAAAGATTTTATAAACAACTAGCTGTCCCGGCAAACCTTGTTCGGCCACATAAATTATTTCTAGTAAATATTTTGGTTGTTAATTAAAAAAAATGATGTATTGCAAGTGAGTGGAGATGGGATCTGTTATGGAAAAAGCAATGAAGCGTCTTAGAAAACGATGATCACCTATAAAAACAAAAAACACCAACCATTCATTTTCTCGATACAATATATTTCAGTAACGTAACGAACAAATGCATTGTTTGATCTCTTAAAAGTTAAACGTAGTGTGAAAAAAGTAACATATTTTTTATCCTAAAATGATATATCCTAAAATAACAATGAAATTAAGGAAATCAATATTCATTTCGAGCAGAAATTGAGTGAACGATATTTTTTGTCAGCCCTTCTTTAGCCAACACAAATAAGCTCGATGGTTTGCTCACGCGAGAACATGCCACGTATAATAATTGACTGTGAAAAACACGTGTGTGCAAATCTAAGCAACAAACGCACGTATCGTTTATAATTGCGACTTATTGATTGTCATTGCAAATGCCGACTTAATGAAGACGTTTCAATTCAATTGGTGCGTTTGTGGAAATCAGTGGAATGCGTGGCAGCAAAACATTTTTGGCTCGGAACTCACCATTCAAAATGGTGGCATCGATAACTTTTTCATCATTTTTTAAGTTACCAACCGCGTGCCATTGCTCAGCCGTGGTAAGTTCAAATTTTTAGATAAAATTACCGGAGATCCAACTTTTACGTCGTAGAAAGTCGCGGAACGTACTTGATAAATTCAGTGATTTGAAAACCCTGTTGTATAATTTACAGCTTCGTTACATTGCAAATTGCATTGATCTATTTGTATGAAACCAAGTTTGCCAGGCAATGACTGCTGTATCCTGAATTTTAAATTTTCGACGTCCACATTTTTCGCAGCTAAAATGATTCTTCTGCCATCCACTGCTAATTTATGATGTATTGTGTGCGTACATTGGGAAATAGGCTGTCAATGAGAGCATTTTGAGAATTAACGATAGTGCAGAAATTAGTGGGCAATTTTATTCATTCAGTATTTTCATAGACAACAACTTTTAGATCTTGTAGCATCTGGACACAGATGTTTATTCTTAGCAGGACTTTTGCACGTTATGATGTGGCGGCAATGATTTCAAGCAAGCGATGATCTGCTCAGGGTACGCTGAACGTGGAATGAAGGGAAGTATTTGTCTAAAATCATCTAAAAGGCGTAACAGAGTAACGCCGAATAGTTTTTTTTTTTTTTTGTATCGTTCAGTCTTCTGTTCAGTGTTCTTCAAAATAATGTTTTTGTACATTCATCTCAGTGCATTCATACAATTTATAGTACATTCATCTCAGGAGATAATTTTGTATTCTTTAAGCACTGTGGCCATGGATGATTGTTTTCTTCTTCTGTTGCAAACTGCGTCTGGTTTTTAATATTAATTGCCATGCCAGGTTAAATGCTGCATGAATAGTTCTACCGCCATACAATAAAATTGCTGCAATGTCAAAGATGCTCGAGAATTAGCGAAATGAGAAAAGATGTTTGTTCCATCTGGGGTGAATTTAAAAAAAAAAAGAAAAAGAGTCCGCTTTGTCTCGCCGAAAATGCGAGAGGTTCAATTTCGAAGTCTCTATCCAGTTTTCTTTTTTTTCTTATATTAACCTCACCCTTTTTTTTATAATTTGACATCCGGAAATTTTTACTCTCCTATGTTCTAATCGTCAATTTCCCAAAGATTGAAATTGAAAATCAATGTAAAAGCCTTGTTTAAATTAATTACAAACATTTGTTTGGTTCACAAATAGAGGATGGCAACAAATAAAAGTTTGAAATCACTGAGGGCTGTTTCATCATTGTTTTACCGGAGGTCATTTTGACATTTGGTAGACAAACAAATTTCAGATAGGAACACCCTAACTACCTAGCGGTATGAAATATATTTTACTACTTATTCTTATACCTACCAAAAATTTCATAAAATCGGTCGAGCCGTTTGGGAGGAGTTCAAACAGAAACACTGTGACATGAGATTTTTATATATTAAATTAAAAAAAAAAAAATGTTGCTTCTTCGGTTTGTCTAGAAATGAAATGATAGTAATTAATTAAAGCAAGGATTTTACAATGATTTTCAACAATATTTTTTACAGTGATTTTCAAGACTGGTTCAACAATAGTTCAACTATGATTTTTACGATGATTTTCAAAAAAAAATATGGATAGGGACACGCTGATCACCTAGCGATATGAAATATACGTTATGTCATATTCTCATACCTTACCTAACAAATACACACAAAAAATTTCATGAAAATCGGTCGAGCCTTTTCGGAGGAGTTCTATAACTAACACCGTGACAGGAGATTTTTGTGTATTAAATATTTTTTTTTTTTTTAATTTTTTCGCCGTCTTTGGTTTTTCTACAAATGAAATGTTTGTAATTAATTTCAGCGAGGCTTTTACAATGATTTTAACAATAGTTTTTACAATGATTTTAACAATAGTTTTTACAATGATTTTCAACTATGGATGATTTTTACAAAGATTGTAAAAAAAAAAAAAAAAAAATCTGGATAGGGACACCCTGATTTCCTACGATGTGAAATTATACTTTATGTCCTATTCTCATACCGAACAAACACACATAAAAGTTATATGAAAATCGTTCAAGCTGCTTCAGAGGAGTTCAATAACAAACACTGTGAAGGAAGATTTTTATATATTGGATTAAAAAGTTACCTTAAAAAGAAACAGGAGGGATTGAAACAATATTATCCAGAAAGCTAATAACGCAGAATTATTCATCTTTTTCCCTAAATTTATAAAATAAATTCATTAAAATATTAATGGTAGTGCTAACTAAAAAAAGGAAAAAAAAACATGAAGAAATTACTATCGTAACTTCAGTTTTCTTCAAAAAAAAAGAGGGGGGGGGGGATTCCTTGTTACTGTGTAGTTAGGACTGTTTTTATTAATTTATGTTTCCAATTGTTCATCACTTGTCATTCCCAATGCTGACATGCTATATGACTGATATATACTAAACAGGTAATGTGTACCGCACAAAATGATTTTACGCAGCATATTAGTTTCTAAGAAGGATTTAAAGCAGCTTAACGATATTGTCTGCATCTCTAATACACGCGTCACTACGGCAACCCAGCAAACGGTAAAAGCTGGTGAGAATCGTTGGTTATTGTGACAGTCCTTTGCAGTCAATTATTGTGACCCAAGTACTACAGCCGCAGCCTATCAATTTCAGCAACTGCTAAAAACAAAAACTAAAAAAAAAAAAAAACTAAAGTGTGTTTTAAAATATTTTTTTTCAAGCTTTTTTTCCCTTTTTTTTTAAATGTTACACGCACACACAATCAGAGACTAAAAGATGAGAAAAAAGTAATATTTATGTGTTACTTATTTCTCATATTTTAGTTTCTGATTTTGTGTACAAGTAATAGGTCAGTCTAACCTTAGGACCATATGTTCCCTTATGAATCTTAACATTTATCGCCCCGTCTAATGTCCTACAAAAATTGCTATTTGTCATTGCGGCCCCTATATTACAGCCACAGCCTTTCACCTTTAACAACTGCTAAAAACAAACAACCTAAAGTGTGTCTATCAAGTGTGTAAAATCGTTTTGCCTTTCTATAATAACTTATAATTTTTTTCAGTAAAATTATCGCCCTAAGCCTTGGATAAGGCAGAAACACATAAAATACACCGCCAGTTCAGTTATTCCATCCGAGTACTGCAGTTTCGTACTAGTACCTATTAGGGTGGGCCGAAAATGCACTTTTGCACAAACTTTCGAAATCGATGAGGCTTGGGGGCGGAAAAGTTGTGAATTGGGTTGCTTAGTAACCATGTAAAAAATTTTTGAAATCGAACAATATCTTCAGGTGGCGCCGGCGCCTTAAAAATTTGAAATTTTGACTAAAACAGACCTTTTTCTTCTAAAAACACGATTTTTTGCATTTTCGAAATAGATTACGCTCTAGTGCGGAAAAGTTGTGTATTGGGTTGCTCAGTAAACATGTAAAATTTTTTTGAAATCGAACAATATCTTCAGGTGGAGCCTGAGCCTTTAAAATTCGGTTTGTTTAGCAGGAAAAAGGAAACGTCAATAAACACAGAAATAATAATTGAATTCATCTTTTACTGCTGTCATTTGTGCCAAGTAAGCAAACAAACATGAAACAATGCAGCTCTTTGCTTATCTCAGAGGAAATTCACTGAGATAACCCAGAACTCACCACGAGGAGGTGGCTGCATATCGAGTTCCACCCGTGCCCTCCCAACCACCCAACCATATAATGGACACTGAGATTTTATTATTTCACTTTTCTGTTGCCTGATCTACTTCGCCTTTTTTGTATTTCGACTTGCTTTCAAATGAAGGAATTATTCTTTGTGATTCTAATTTCGCCCTTATAAGGCCATCCCTTTCGATTTGTCCCACCACAGAAGCTGAAGCAACTGTCACTATTTTTACTGTCCTCTCCACTGCTTGGCTGTGGCATGGAAACTCTTTTATTTCTAGTAAAGATATTTTCTCCTTTAGAATATTTCGGAAATCTTCATTGCTGACTGCACGAAGCATTGGTGGCTTCGTAACAATTGATTGGTGCCAATCAATTAGGTCCGTATAATCTTTTGCTTCGAAATTTATTACAGGAACAGTGAACCGCCGGATACCTTCTTGTTTATTTTCCCTGGCTTTTAAAATTCTTCGTATTGCAAGCAGTCGGATGTAATTTCGTTCATCCGTAAGCATCGAAAGAAAAATATTTTCATGATGCGGAAAAAAAGCATTTCAGCTTATTATGCCATCCACGACAGTCTTCAAGTCATCTGGGAGATAACGTGACAAGCTAATCATCTTCCATAAGTGTCTAGCACCATCTTTGCAATGCGGTTTGGATTTTATATCAAACCACATCGGCACATACACTTTAATTATAAACTCTACTAAGGTTTTCAGTTCTGCTGAAACATTTGTAACTGAAATGTACAGGCGCAAAACTCGACATGCTGCCGTTAGCCAACAAGAGTGCGCTAGCTTTCCTGGTTTTTTCTCTGCTAGGGCAACAGAGCAGTAACCTGATGTTACAGCTTCATAAATTTGCAGCATATATTGTTGATCTGTACTCAGATCTTTTCGAAGCTCTTCTGATATTGCTACTAACTCTACGACATCAACCTTTTTGAAATTGACTACCGGTTTCAGCTCACAGGTTTCGAGATCTTTTCCTATTGGACCAGAAAAGGTTTCAGGACCACTTGTTTGACCGTCTAGCTTTTTTAGAAGATGCCGTAACGGTAACTCATTTGCGTGTAACATGCATATGAACCATTGAAGAGGTCTACCATCATCTTCTTCTATGAGAGGTATAACTCCAGTCTTGCAACCTGTGTTAACGGGTGTCTCATCGCAGCCAACTGCCAAAAGAGTTTCAGTGTTGATATCATTCTGTAAAAGATATTCAGCGATGATGCTCTTAATAGATTTTGCAGAACCACTAGCTGGAGAAATATGGCCGATATATTCAGACCCAGGTTCTTGTATTAAAACTTGGTGTTCTTCAATAACCGTTGTCCTGTGCTTTTTGTTTCCCTTGATTTGATCTGCTAAAGTTTTATCTTTTCGTCCGTCAAAAAAGAGGGCTTGAAGCTCTTCTGGTTTTCCTTTACATTGTAGTTCCTTTCGTTTTCTCTTTCTCTCTCTTCTTATTTTATTTTTATCTGTAACTTTGGAACGATTATTATCAGAAATCATTCCGACATCTTCAAGAACTGCAGAAATAATTTTCGCTGCAGGCCTGTCTCCAATCCCTGCACTATCGCAGGCGAGTGCTGTGGTTGGCAGTTTTATCCTCATCTGGCTGATTACCTTGGTCTCTCTTTTCGTTTTTCTGGAATGGTTCTCTCTGGATCTAATAGGAGTGTATTCTTCATCATTACGCGTTTCATATTCAAATTCTTCGTTCTCACAATCCTCGAACTCAGGCGACTCGAACATAAACTTTGGTGTTTGGAACTGCTGTTCACTTGTAGCAGCTTTCAACACTGTCTTGGATTGCCTATTTTGCTTTCGGAGCAGCTTCTCATTTACTTTTAAATCAATGCCCCCGATAATCATTTTTCTGACGGTTCGTTGATCAATCAAAAATGGTTGTTCTAAATGTGGCACTTTTCTATCCTTTTCACAGGAGCATGCTTTAAAGGAATGTCATTTGCATGTGGCAATGTCAAAGAGAGTTTTCTCGGCATCTTCCAAAAATTCCTTTACTTTGTTCCTATAGGATTCCGTAGACTTGTTTTTACTTTTCAGGATATTTTTATACTTAGCATGATATGATTTAAGAATGCGCACAATTCTGCAATGAGAAATAGTAGGAATCGAGGACTTCTTCCACAAATCAGCTACACTCTCAACAACAACATTGGCAATGTCAGTAAAAGCTGGATCTTTGCCGTGATTTGAAGATTTCACTTGTTCTCTTATAAGGAAGTAAAATTTCATAACTTGACTGTAAGTTGGTAAGACGTTAGGTTTCAGCTCTTCTGGCAAACCAAAAACAAAACAATCTGTAACTTTTCTAGTTGAATGACAACCGGCTATTGTGACAAAAGTATAACTATAACTAACTAGTTAATGACATTTAAATATCTAAAGAGACTGCTCTTCGATGAACAAACGACATAAAGTAAGATTATTAGTTGATTGCTTCTGTACTAGACTGAACTAAACGATAACTGTGTTGCATATTATCACACTGACTGTCACGTGGACTGCAGGTGCGAGAGCATTTCATTTAGTAGAAGAAGGGGGGGGGGGATGGAATAGAAAACTGATAAGGAATGTAAGAGACAATCCTGTACCACAGGGGGTCACGTGGACTGTCACGTGGACTACAGGTGCGAGAGCATTTCATTTAGTAGAAGAAGGGGGTGAAATAGAAAACTAATAAGGAATTCTCTTTTCATGAAAATATATGTCTGTTTTGAATAAAATCTCCGATTTTAAGGCGCCGGCGCCACCTGAAGATATTGTTCGATTTCAAAAAAAATTTACATGTTTACTGAGCAACCCAATACACAACTTTTCCGCACTAGAGCGTAATCTATTTCGAAAATGCAAAAAATCGTGTTTTTAGAGGAAAAAGGTCTGTTTTAGTCAAAATTTCAAATTTTTAAGGCGCCGGCGCCACCTGAAGATATTGTTCGATTTCAAAAAAATTTTACATGGTTACTGAGCAACCTAATGCACAACTTTTCCGCCCCCAAGTCTCATCGATTTCGAAAGTTTGTGCAAAAGTGCATTTTCGGCCCACCCTAGTACCTATACTTATATATTACTTGTTTCTCATCTTTTAGTCTCTGATTTTGTATGCATGTATCAGGTCAGCCTTACGCTTGGAACCATATGTGCCCTTATAAATTTTAATATTCAACGTCCCGTCTAATTTCATTCAAAGTATGGATACTTGTTTTTTTGTTCACTTTGTATAAGTAGAGTGATTAGAATTAAAGTGATAATTCCCCCCCCCCCCCAAAAAAAAAACTCTCATTTAAAAGCTATAATTCAGGATGATTTCATAATTTACCAGAATAAGTTTTAAATTTTTCCGATAAATGACCTTGTCATGATTTACATTGTTGCGAACATATGCTAATTATTGAGATACGATACGTGGGCCGCAGACACAGCTGGATTAAAAACAGGCAGTGTGAATAATATCGTTTGCTTTTATATCAAGACGTAGAACATAATAAGCATCTTGTGGATTACTCAAGTATGGAAAACCCTTTTCAAACTCTTCCGTTTTATCCTCCCACAATTATTGTATTCTATGTAACAGGAGATTTGGCTATTGAGTTATAAATATATCGCACAACCTTAAAATCTAATGTTTTATTTTGACTAATAACAATTCGTGTTGACGAATCGATTTAGTACGCATTTCCCCTTAAGTTACTCTGAAAGCAACATCTATCGGTATATTTTGGAACTATTTTTCCTACGCCAAGCAAAATAACCAGACAAACCTGGCAAATTATCAATTCATTCTGACCAGTAGTGAGTAATTTAGATCATTTTTAAATTGTATTTTTTACTATACCATGAGTAAATGTTTCAGCAAAGCCGTCCATTCTACGGATAAACGACTTTATTTGCATCTTTTCAATTGAAGGGCTGGCTAGGAGCAGAAATGTGACAAGCCTCAAGGAGTGACTTTTCAATCAAAATATTGTTTCCCCTAACTTAAATTGAAAAAAATATGACAATGGATTATATCATTTGGATAAAAACATATCTGGTTTTCGTATTGAAGAATATAGAATGTATAATAACTTTGAAAAATTCTAAAAATATTTTTTATACTTTTTATATTATTGGCCTACTGAAAAATTCATATAATGTATCATATCAGATTCTTGCCCGGAGCCCTTCAATTTGATTTTTTTATTTCTAAATTTTTGGATCAGAATATGCGCTTTCAATTTCTTTGAAATAGGGCAATCGATATTGGGAAACCTTTAAAGCAAGTTTTCTTTGAAATTACATTGATAATGTGTCTCTCGTACTTCACAATAAAGTTTCAGGATAAAGGGCAGATTGAATAATAATATTAAACTCTCTTAGAAGAAAAGTTTCTCGCTGAATTTATGATTTTAAAGAAAGCGAAGAATTATTTTATGCTTTGACTCGACGTTTTCTTGAAATCTAATTTCATTTTTCATTCTGGACTTTTCAATTAATTCCCACATGGAATAAGTTCATTGTTTTAAAAAAAGTAATTTAAAAGATGAGAAAAGTTGCGAATCTTATTGTATTATTTAATAAGATACATTCTTTGAAAAAGTAACTGAGATCTAAACTTAATTTGCAGTGAAGTCCTTACGCAACGAAAGGAAAAATTTTCAAGTATTCCTATCATATTTTATTTTTAATCATCTTTTTTTATTTCAAATGTTTCATTTTATGATAAATTGGTCTGTTTTCGCACTAAACAATTTAACTATTGTTCAGTATTTATTAATCAAGGAAATATATTTCAAAACACAGCATGTGCTTTAATCCAATTACAAAGCATATATTATATTTTATTTTACATTAAAATATTTACATTCTTTTTTTAGATTGCATTACCTAACGATTTTGTGCTTAAAATTATCTTTTACAGCAGCAAGCGTGTTTTCCATCTTTTGTTTATTTAATTTTTTGAGTTTTAGTTTGATTTTATAATTAAAGGCATATAACTACAATATGGACCTGAGGAGTGTAACAAAAATAAATTCTGAAGTATGGAAAGTAATAACATAGCTTTCGTATAAAATATAAACACATAATAGACATTGGAGCCAAGAGAGCCAAACAAACTGGTACGTAATGCAGAATTACAAACCAGATGAGTGACCGCAGCAATGGTGCGGTTCAACTCAAAGATTGATTGCAAAGCAAGGTATTTTGTAGTAAGTTACCACACTAGACGGTAACTTACAACAAAGTACCATGCTAAACAGAATTAGTATGGTATTTTGTAACTTACTACAAAGTATACTAATCAACAAAAACAACCCTGTTGTAAAAATTTCCCCGCCAAGAAAACCTTTAACTCTTCCCCACAAAAAATGAAGCTTTCATCGTAAACCAAAAAAAAAAAAAAAATTCAGCCTTAAAAAGTCATGATATCTAGTTTGCCCGCCAAGTATCTGCCAAACTATCATCCTCCCTGTTCTCCTCTTTCATCACACCTACTTCAGTTAGATCCTCCTCCCACCTTCAACTCCTCAGAAATATGGATAAATCCTTTAAATTGTTTACCTTGTTAGGCGGGAAGCTTTTCTAGTTGAGGTGATTGCTTGGTTAGTAAAAAGCTTCCCTCCGAACTACATAAAAATTTTAAAGGATCTATCCATATTTCTGAGGAGTTGAAGGTGGGAGGAGGATCTAACTGAAGTAGGTGTGATGAAAGAGGAGAACAGGGAGGTTGATAGTTTGGCAGATACTTGGCGAGCAAACTAGATATCATGACTTTTTAAGGCTGAGGGTTTTTTTTTTTTTTTTTTTTTTTTGTTTAGGATGAAGGCTTTCTTTTTTGTGGGGAAGAGAAATAATGGCAAGCTCAATTTTACGTCATGTTATTTTCTGACCAGTAAGATTCTATGTTCGTTTGGTGAGAATTGCGCTAATTAATTTTTATTGCAATCCTTGTATCCTCTCTGCTGCAAAGAACACTGCTTGGATAATAAAATACTATATATTTAATTATATTGTTTTCAAGTATTTTACAAGTTCGCCATAAATTCTATTTCAGTTTTTTTATTTGGTGGATTATTCAACATTTTCATGAAGTTTTTTTTTTTTTTTTTATGTTTTACAACTTGCGGTTTATATCAATCTAGCTTTTATTTAATGACTTCTTTTCTTAAATCGTGGATTATTTTACGTTTTATGGGATAATTTTAATTGTTAGGTAATTTATCTTTCTTTTGATGGAACTCTTTGTCTTGTTTAATACGTAGTTTTGTTTAAAAGTTCACTAAAAAGACAAAATAACATATGTTATGACCAAGCAAAAAAAAAAAAAGTCTTTAAATATTTTAAATTTGAATGAGTCAGAAGATGTATCCAACTGTACTCTACGTCACATCGCGGATATCACAAATTTGCCACAGCGACTGCGTATGCGCATGGACTTAGCTCATTTCAAAAGTCTTGCTTAAATTAATTGCTAAAATTTTGTCTGTTAACAAATTACTGCAAAACACGGATATTCACAAACATGTATCATATATTTCAATTCATACTGTGTTATGTTTGTGAAAAATGCATTCATTTAGAAAATAAGCAAACCAATAAATAAGTGCTATTCTTCGCTCTCAATTATAAAGTTAGATGTATCATATACATATGCGTAGAGTTACATATAATGCGTCACGCAAAATATTTTCATGGTTTAACCCCACTTTCGCCGATATTTAAAATTTCTTCCCCCTTAAATATATCAAAACTGAAAAACAAAAAGAAAAGAAATTTCGTATCGGCGAAATTGGGGTAAGGGGGGACTGTATTTTAATCTTATTCTTTAATGTTTCTCTGCTTAAATATAAACAAACTACATAGAATCTTAAAACAGAAAGCTCAATAAGCTAAGTCTGCGCGCATGCGCATTCGCTGTGGCAAATTTGTGATATCCGCGATTTAACATCTAGGATGGACTGTTGGATCTGTTTTATTAGTTTTGATTAAATTTCATTTCCAAAGACAACTTTTGAATAATCGTCAGATCTTAGATCTGTTCTAGCCTTGCAATTGTAGTCAGAGATTAACAAACCCTATAAGCTGAGAGTAAGTACATATGAATTTAGGGGAAATTATTGATTTTCAAACTTTAATTACTCCGGCCCATGATGTCCATGGGATTCGAATTTTTGTATATGTCCTCAATGCCCCCCAAAGAATATGTATACAAAAAATCATTGCCATAGCCCCCCGGGGTTATGGCAATGAGGACATTGGTTCGGGACAATGGCAATGAGGACATTGGTTTGAGGACATTGGACCGGGGTTCTGCAGCAGCCCCCCGGGGGGCTGCTGCAGAACCCCGGGAAGGTACGATTTGTGGGGTAAAAACGAGGTGGGAGGGCGAGGGGGGTCAAATGACACAAAAGGCACATCAGTAGGACACAAGGAACAAGGCATGTGTGTGCAAAATTTCAGCTTGATTCCTTTTTTCGTCTGGGCTGTAGCCCTGTCAAAGAAAGCGAAAACTTTTTTGAACAACGATTTTGTAACTTTAAAACCTCCTCCCTCTGATGGTCCAAAAAAATGTATTTTGGTTTACGGCGTCAAGGGTCACTAGAGATTGAAAGTACCAAAAATCAACTCCGGGGGTCTTCATGGGGCTGAGATACAGAGGGGTGAAAAACCAAAAACCCTCAACTTTTTCTGTCGTGTAAACTTGTTCTTGGTCGCTTTTATTTTTTTTCGTCTTTGGCGGTGGATTTGCTTCTGTTGGGTGCTGACAGTTGGTTTCCTTGGCGGGGCGGGACGCTCCCGCGTCCCGTGATTCTGCATCAGCTACCAGTTTGTTTGGCTCTCTTGGCTCCCTTAAGAGGTTTTCCGCCTCCAGCTCAAGTGATTCCTATTCCGGGCTGATGAGTGCTAAAAAGCACGAAACTGCATTCCTCGGATGGAATAACTGAGCTGGTGGTGTATTTTAAGTAATTAACACATAGTTAAATTATGCAGTTAAAAATGTTCATAATTGGTTTGGAAGTGCTTCTTCCTTTAATAATGAACATACAAAAAAAAAAAAAAAAAAATTGCGCTTACATCAAACTTTGTTTTTGAGTATGTTTTTTTTTTTTTTACTCACATTCAATTTCTTTGCAAAAGTTAGTAGAACAAGGATTTTGTTACATGAAAATACCACCTACTTTTGAAAAGAAGATAAGCTATTGATAATTTTTCCTCATCGATCGATGGTAAAGTGTCGAAACAATTTATTATTTTATTATCTACTAGATCGATTAGAAGTGACAGTGCGGAAGAATAATTTGATTCACCCTTCTTGGCTAGTAATCAACGCATCAAGAGTTTGAAAGGTAGCCGCGTGTTCCGATTTCGGATACCTTGTGATGCGTTGCATTGCAATCTCTGCAACTAAATTTTACATATTTTGACAAAAAATTGAAAGTTTTTATTTATTTATTTATTTTATTTATTATTATTTTTTTTTTTTTTTGCATTTAAAATTTTAATCATATTTAAAATTTTGGTTCGAAATATTGTTTTTCATGAGTGTACTTTCAAAAAATGTGACATACAATATATGTTTTATATGAAACAGATAAATATTTTTAAAGATTTAAACGTAATTTATTCTGCATAATGACGATATTATGTTTAAAAAAGCATAAATCAATTTATCCATGGCAACATTCAGCATTGTGTGTTCATTTTTTCCTAAGTCAGAGTTTTCTAAGTTTTGGTCAGCACGTAGTCTCTACAAAAAACGCACCCCTTCCTCCGCGCCCAAAATAAGAACACTATTACATGATACACTTAAATATTATTTTCTATTATGTATTTGCATCTGTATTACCTTTTCGTGTAACCAACCTCCTTCACTTATAAATATCTTCAGTTTATTCTGTGTCTAAGTTATATTGATTAGACAAAATTGCATTAATTTTTTTCCCGTATAAGTTATCTAGTAATAACTGTTTTATGGCGCTTCATGTAGCAGTGTTTTTAATATATTACTATTTTATATAATCATTCTCATTTTAGATTTAAAGGAATGGTGTTTTTTAGGAAGAATAAATCATTTTTCTACATTATAAAAATGTTGTGTAGATAACACAAGTTCTGAATCAAATTTAAATGAATATATGAAAGGGTTACTTCGAGAGTGAAGCCGCATTTTTTAAAAGTGTGTAAAAAGCCCACAATACATAAAAAATAAAATAATTCATGCTTTGCTATTTAGTGAAAAAATATACAGCATGTGTACCGCGAAAAAAAAAATATATAAAATAATAATTAATGTGATTTAACATTTTTTTTCTGAACCATTACACTTCGATTCGTCGACTGCACGTTGAAATAACTTGCCTTGTGTCAGGCAAAAGAAAACAATGAAACAATAATACCCTAAGTATTATTTACCAAGTAAAAACAAACAATCAAAAAAAATAAATAAATAAAAAATAAAATAAAATGAAAATAATAAATAAATAAAAATAAACGATTCTAGAGTCGTGCACTTTATACTGTTAAAATGATCGTTAATAAGTGATAATCCCCTTGTGGTATAATCCAATGGTTGAAAGTTAATGTGATTTTTCTCTTGGTAGTTTCTTCATCCTACTTTTTGTTGTTTGTTTGTTTGTTTTATTTTTTTTCAATATTTTTATTAGATGTTTTCCAAATTTTCACTCAAACTTAATTATTACTGCTCTTAGCAAGGCTAAGACTAGGAAAAATGTACATTTTATTTAGGTGCTTAGTAAGTAATGATGCTTTTACACTGCTAATTCCAGGTTTTGTAAGCTGTAAATTGGTTTGAGGTATGCTGATTAAAACTTAAATTGATGAATTAAAATTAAAAATAATAAAATAAAATAAATCGAGTAAAAATGCAGCTGTATAGAACTATATGTATTCTGTTTTCTAACAAAGTAAGTTTCAATTTAGTTTGGTGAATGTCTGCGAACATTGTTAACGCGATTTACGTAATGCAAGTAATTTTTGATCACCGATGAGAAGGGTGTTAATTAGTTTTCATATATTGTAGATGTATAAAAATTAATTGTAGAGCTTAGGCTAAAAACTATTTTTTGTCATGGCATTAATTTAAAATATAAAGATACATTTTAAATATATGAGAAACACTCAAACAGAACATTTTAACAAAAGTCATAAAATAGAAACCTCTTTCCTAAAAGTAAAGAAGAATTAAAAACTTATTCCTGCAAAAATATGAACAAAGGTGTTGCTTTCAGGGAAGAAATAAAAGCTAAATGGTTTCTTTTACCAAAAACATTTATTTTATAAAGATTCTTTTTAGTAGTTCCGAAAGGTATTGACTCCATTCACGCGAAAATATCAACAAAGAATGTATTTGCCGAAAAAAAAATTTTAAGTTATAAAAGCTTCCAAGAAAGCTTGACCTTACAGGTTTGAAGAAATATATCGAAAAACGAGGCTCTAAAAAATGAAAGACTTACTTATTTCTAGAAATTGCTTAATTTGGACAATGAATGTAATAGAAATTTATATTAATGCATGGCATTTCATCGTTAGTTCTCACAAATAAATGTGTCGTTTCAAGTGCTTTTAAAAACTAGTAATAACTTGTTACGAGACATTCCAATTATCATTCGGCTACAATCAAAACACAAATGTTTTATGTTGTGTATACAGAAGTAACTAATTAAGTTTATTTAGATATACTGTATAGCTTTATTGGACTATTTACAACATTTTCAAAATTGTTTCGAATGCTAAATTGCAATTTCAATTTGAGAAACTGTTGAGTATTATCGAACGGTTTGTAATAGTCTAAATCACAGTTTGAGCCTTTACGCGTACTGTCATGTTATAGCATTTCTTAGAACAGTGGGTTTGGTAAAAATGGTTATTTATCATAGTGCTTATCAATTGTCAGCAGAAAAACATTTCTCAAAATAATCACCAAATTAAACAAAATTCATGTATAATTTATGAGTTTCGCATAACTTAATCGGATCGTTTTGTTACACGTTGTATAGTCAAAATTCATGCATTAGTAAAACAATTATTCGTTTTAGAAATGAAAACATATTGTTTTATAATATGTTCTTCCAAAAGTTTTTGTAAAAATGTTACGATTTCCTCTTCTCGACTGTTTGATCACGTGTGTCTGGTTTTAAAGAAACGCCTTTTTCAATGAGGAAAGGTGGCCTTGGGATGGTAAAGCCTTGGGATGGTAAGTCACCCATCAAGTGATACGCAGTTTTTTGAAATGTATTAATTTACCTTTTTCTATAAAAGGAAATTAAATTCAAATTCGACTCTGAGTTTTTTTTTATTATTTTTTTTTTTTTAATTTTGATATTTTTATTATTTAAGTTGTATGCTTTTACGTATAGTTGCTTTCATTAGACAAATTTACATCCCAAAGCTTGCAATTTTCTGCATTGAAAGAATGGTCCCTTCAATGTGCCAAGCACGTGTCTGAACTTCTTGCAGTTGGGCATTCATTTCACTGGTTTTGATATTGTGATTTCACTTAAGTTTAAAAAAGAATAAATATTTTTAAATTATTATTTACGTATGTAATTTAAAACACTACCAAAATATTTAAACGAATGTGCTAAAACTTAAATTTCCAAAAAAAAAAACTTACTTTAAATCTACAAAGCACCATTAAATATGGGATTAATTTGTTATATATGCATTATTTTAGAGCACAAAAACATGATTTTGTGTAAATTATTGAATCAAAAAGATTTAGATTCGAAACTACTGGATGGGTGAAATGATTTTACGAAACAGCTGCTATTACTCACTAAATTAACAAAACGCTTTCAAGTTAATTTCGAATCAATCTAGGGGATTGCATTTTCCTTTAATTAAATTTCCGTTTAACGTCGCCAGATCAATTTTCAAGGGGCTCTGAATGTACTTTTCGAAGTTCACTTCCACTTTCTTTACTTTTATAATAAACAAATAAAATCTCATCTTACTCGGATGTACTTTTTGCAAATCAAATACAATTAAAAGTTTTGAAAGAATTTTTTAAACAATCTAGCTTACTTAAGCAGAAAGGAAAGAAAAGTTTTAATGAACTGGAAAAAATCGGAAAAATCTTTGAATTTTAATTAGATGTTATATTTCAAGCATATTAAAATCTTGAGATTGATTTTACTTTAATGGCAATCTAAACCAGGTTGTAAATTTAAACTTGTGTGTAACGTTATTAATTTATCTTTTCTAGTATTTAACTAATCTCGACTGTGTTGCTTTAATTTATTAGATTTGTTCTTAAAATTTCTTTAAAGTGCTTCGAAAATATGTGATTATTGTATTTCTTCTTCTCCCCCATTTGTGCATACTTTCCTAATACTAATAACTCATAATGCTAATAATGAATCATTCTAATCTAATAAATAGTCACTCAACTTCTTTCATTAAAAGCATCTATTGGTTTCTTTAAAAATGTAATGCTGCCTGACATGAACATTTATGAGATTGGACTTTATTTATTTATTTATTTATTTTTCACTTTAGCGGCACAATTCATATCGACTAATTTTAAAGTTTTCTATAGTCTATAAGAATAGTAATAGTACATTATTTTTTAAAAATGCCAATTGTAGGATATATAGTATTAACAGGAAGTATCTCTTATGCAATATTGTCCTTATTCAAACCACCTACTTGGGGATCTACAATCATTATTCAAAAAGTGCGGTTAATCCATTTTCTAACTAATCATGAAACATGCTACATTTCTGCTTAAATGAATATTCCTGTAGCCTTATTTCTATGTTTCATAATGCCAAAAAAATTATAAAATTTTGAATAAACTACTTCTAAAGCCTTGATTTTATATTTACGGTAATGTTAAGCTAATTTCATTACGCAGAATGAAGTCTAAGGCTTCATGGCTTTCGCTTTCAATTATACTGCTTCTAGCGAAGTAATCATGAGTTCTAAGGGAAGCTCCCGAATGCTGAACCTTCATTTTCTTTCTCTGAAACTGCTTCAATTAATTTTATTTAGAAAGTCCATGCAACAGCAGAAATTATTAAGATAGCATACAATCTGTTGTGTTTACTTCGACTAAACTAGAAACGACCCAAGAAAAATAATACATGAATTCAGATGTGTCAGAAAGTGTACTTTTCTGAACTTTTTTGAGCAAAAAAAAAGTTTTTACGCAAAGGAATTCAATTTCTTTTTTTTTTAATTTTAATTTGTGTTTCTGTGACGGGGTTGAAAGTCTCGATGGGTTTTTCTCCCTATTCTTATTAATTTTTAACACAAAAATAGTTGACGAGGACTGGGCATTTTTAATCACAAAAATATAATAGTACTAATAAAAAACATATGTAGGGTGTTCCGTTTTAACCTGCAAAACCTTTATTTTCACAACCGTTAGTCCTTGAAGGATACTTCCAAATGCGTAAATGTTCAAACTCAGAAGCAGAGTTCAGATATATTTAAAGTTTAAAGCAAAAATAATAATGAGTGAAAAAATACAAAATTTAATTTTTATACGGGCCCTAGGTCCCCTAACTTATGTTTAGGGAAATGATCTTCATTGAAAAATAATTCTAACACAAAAAGTTTGAAATTAGTACGACCAATATTCACCGAGAAATAAAACCTAGCGTTTTGTGACTTACACCATTTTTCACTAGTCGTTAATGTCACTAGCCCCTTTTGGGGGAAAATATAGCGGTTAAAAAGAGTTTAAAATTATATTTGTGCATAGAGTGTGATTTTTGGAGTGATTCAAGGTTTTGTAGCGTCTTTTTGCATATCACGGTATAACATGTAGGGTGGACCGGTGCACGTTTACGCAGTGCCATTTTTTCAAAACGAATTATAACTGGAGAACCAACAGTCATAACAGATTGATGCTACTCCCTAGCAAATATTCTCACAAGTCCAGCATGCAGAAAGAATAACTTGTTTTCTACCAAGTTGAGTAATTTTGTGTTGAACGTTTTGAAGGTTATTGTGAACAAATAATACGAAATTAAGAAAAAACAAATACATAAAAATTAGCAGAATTTTATCCTTTTTTGAGAATTGTATTTGTATGAACTGAAATATTATTAATTTTTTTTGCACGTTAAAAATAAATCCGGGTCAAGTTTACGCTTTGGACGTCGGAGCATATTTACGATCATTCTTACTGTGCCTGACTTAAACATGCCCCTGACCTTTTTCTTCCTCCAAAAACTGTCTCAAACATTTTTAGAATTTTCCGGAAATTTTGTTTTGAAAATTGCCATTTAATTTTTCATTAAGTTACACTTACACAGTCGTATCTTATAGCTCACAAGCATATAGTGCTTTCTTCATGCCTCTTTAGCTTCAACTTTATACTGGTTGTAACAAATTTGATTTATTTTAGCGATGGTAAGACATTATGTTTAAAACACTAATAGAACCACGTTTAGTTTCGAAATAAACATGCGTAAACGTGAACCGACTAGGACTCAAAAATAATTTTTTTAACGGTTAAAAACACAAGCTGAGCAACAACTGAATATCCCAATTTTGACTCTATTAACCGCTTCATAAAACCGAAAGATCTAAAATTTCCTAGAATAAAAGATAAAAATGAGGAAATTCATTGACAAAAATCCGCGTATACGTGCCCCGGTATACCCTACATTTATTTTTGAATAGTAATGAAAAATATAAATGCTTTGATTTTCTACTTCGACAACCTACCATTATTCTTAAAGGGAGATACGTTCCAATCTCATCTTCTGTATGGTCCCTTAAAACTTTGAAACGGAATAGCTCCTTGAGTTTTGGTCGCAATAATGTCAAGTTTTTTGTGTCAGTAACAGTTTTCAATGGAGATTATTTCTCTAAATATTAGTTAGGGGACCTAGGTCCCGTACAAAATGTTAAATTTTGCATTTTTGTCCTCATTTCTATTTTTGCTTCAAACTTTCAATACCTTAACTCTGCATCTGATTTTGAACATCTTTGCTTTTGGAAGTATACATCTACGAATAACGGTCGCGAAAATAATTGTCTTGCAGGTAAAAACAAAACACCGTGTATAATGCTACAATTATTCTAAAAGACGTTGGATAGATATTCGAAAGTAAGACTCTTTGGTAAAACGTAGTATCTGCTGAAATGAGTGATTGAGGTACATGAAAGAAATACGATTTGGATAATTCTATACGATTTGGAAAATGTTGAAATTCGTTTTTTTTTTTTTTTTGGGAACTTTATTTTTAGTGAAAAGCAAGTAAGCGAAATGTACAATAGATGACAAAAATGCAAAGTGAAAAATATTCAGATACTGCGTATAGCCCGGTAGTATTGTACAAAAAACATTTTCAATCAAGATTTTCGTTCATTAGTGAAAAAAAAAAAATACTGCCATTCGAAGTGTTTGACTGTTTGTGTTGCCTAAATAGTTCGCCGTTCTATTTTTGAAAAATTTTAATGGCGAGTTTTTAAAATGTTTGATTAGCTTAACCGTTACTTAAAAACGTTTTCTTTAAAATCCACAATTGATGAGTAAAATAGAAGATACTAATTTTCGTTTTGTTTAAAGTATATGATACATAAAAAGGGAAACAAAAAATTGTATATTTATCTCAAAAGATTTCATAATTGCAAAATTTTCTGATGCAAAATAGCTTGAAGAACTAAAAAAAAAAAATGTGCATGTGTGTGTGTGTGTATTCTTAATGCATTAACAGGTAAAGAACGCATTATAACAACGAAATGCAACACGGCAACCAAGATATCAGTAAGGACTATTTCAAACATAATAAAGATTTATGAGCAACGGGAATACTTCTTGTTTACCATAGAAAGTACCATCCTTCTTTCTGACGTAACTTATAACAAGTTAGATCCAATTGTGAACAAAACGAGCAGTACAAATCTACGTGAGAGTTTATTTCATGTGCGGATTTGTTTAATTACTTTGTTATTAAAAAGTCAAATATTTGATTTGAAATTATCAAATTCAAAATCAAAAGGAATGTTCATTCCAAATTAATTAAAACACTTGAAAAAAGCTCTATTTGAGATTAAACAAATTAAAAAAAAAAATTTGAAACGAAAAACTTTAATTATTGTAAGGTTTTTTAATGCATATAGAAAAATGTTTCTGCTCTGGTGTTATATTCACATAGAAATTGTCCCCAAATCGTCAGTATAGAATAATAAAGTACGAATAATAATTTTAAAAAAAAAAACTTATTGCACATCAGAAAAGCAAATATTTGGTAAATAGTATCTACATACTACAATACGTACTCGTACAATACATTTCCAATTGCAAATTCCATCACTATAAATATGATTGCTTATGATTTTTAACAAATTCAAACAGATATTTAAAACTTAAGACATTTTGCTTAACTTATCGTTAGAAAAACATTTCGAGTGATTAATTATTATTATCTAGATTCTTTAGTAAATGAAAAGTTACTTGCCTGTCAATTAAAGTAATTGACAAAGATATGGACATATTTTACGACCTAAGGGGATAGAAATCATTAAAATATCATTAGCGTAGCTAAGCTCAGATAAGAATATTTTAAATTATATAACATTATCTAAGGTAAGTGGGTCTTGTAAAAGGAATTCAATAATACTCTAAAATTAATAGCCTGTTTTACTTTAAATGGGAATATTGATTATATTAATTATTCATGTATTGTTTTTTTTAAACTTCAATGTTTAAGAATACTTAAATAAATCAAATAATGCATTTATCTTCTGAAGTTTTTTCCTTAGAAAAGGTATTTTCTATAATATTCAATGTGAGATGAGTTCGTGGATTCGTTTCCAAAAAATAAAAAAAATAAAATAAAATAAAATAAATAAATAAATAAAATAATGAAAGAAATACTTACGATGTTATGTAAATAAAGACTGAATATTTATTTTTCCAAAGGTAATGCATCTTTTTCTTCTGCAAATGGAATATGAAAAAAAAAATATTTGAAACAAAAATGATAAAAAGTAACTTTTAATTTTTTCTTAAGAAAAAAAAACTGACTCTGAAATGACCATCATTATTACTCTGAATATAGTTAATTTCAATTAAAGATCTTGGTGCACGAAGTGCACAGCTCAATTTCCCGTCGGTTTTACGTTTAACATTAATTACGATAATTGAAAAAAAAAAAAAAAACTGGCTCTGAAATGACAGCACCAACCTTCATCACGACTATGAATTGAGTCAGTTTCAATTAAAGATTTCGTGCATGAAGAGTACAGTTCTATATTGTCATCGGTTTTACGTTTTACATTGAATTATATCAAGAAAACTATTTTCTTTCATTCCGTACATATATTAGACATTGCCAGCGTAAATTAAATGACACAGTAAGAGACAGTTTGCTATTTAAGAGAAAGAAGCGTTGAACATTACCCTTTTCCCCTTTTGTTCGTATTATTTTTTTAAAAAAAGTGTAATTTATCACAATAATCAACGCACAAGAGGTATTAATTTCTTTCCCAACTTTATTTGAAGTTTTACGAAAATTTCCAATTTATTTTCAATTATTTAAACATGTTGAGCAAGAACGAGAGTGCTCCATTACTCAAAAAAAAGTAACTTTTTATTTTACTAAATATCATACAGGTTCATTTGAGGCAAAATTCGAATATAATATTAAATACAAAAAGAAAATCTATAAAAATGAATTTTTGAAGCTGTCTTTCTCATTCTTGCAAGTTTGTTAAAAGTGGAGCTATTCTTTTCTTGCATCAAGATCTGTAATTACAAGTAATGTTAATTTACTCTAAAACTACCCAAAAAAGGAAATAAATTGCACATATCTTTTAAATCTAAAAAGTATTACATTTTCGTCCTGAAGAAAATTGTTACAGTTATATTTATAGTTATAGTTTTATTGTTAGTTATATTATATCAGTTTCCCTTATATATTTAAAAATAATTGAAAAACAGGCTTAAAAAATAAATTCATTACTTGTTTGAATAATTGGGGGACAAAAAAACTACCGTCAAACTTTTGGATCTGTTTTAAATATTGATGATATCACAATTTAGAAATGCAAATTCACGGATAAGAGTCCCTATTGAATAGCCTGAATTTGTCCTGGACGGCATTAAAGAGCTGTATATTTTAAAAGCGATCTTATTTACATGGGCATTAACTTAAAGCAGTCGCTTGATTCAGCCCCCTGCTGATTTGCAGAATCTTATGAATAAAATCAAGTACGCATATATTTTTTTGTGCGATGAACATTTGCATAACATTAAAACCGCTAAGATCTCGCATGGATAAATTTCTTTTGAAGAAATAAAAACTGGAAATTGTGTATGTAGATATTCAATCAGTTGTATACTGCCATGCTAAGCTCAAAAGTCGTTTCTGCAGAGGAGCTTAAAATGATAAATTGCTTTTTAAAGTTTAATGTATTCATATACAGGAATCAAATTTCACTTTTTCAAAATCAAAAATAATATAAGTAAATTAAAAAAATCCGCCCACAATAGACCATAAAATAGTGTATATACGTATGTAAATCTTTGCTAATAATAAAGCTGAAAGTAACTTTGGATGTCTGGGTGTCAGGATCTATCTCACTGTCAGGATATCTGTGACGCGCATAGCGCCTAGACCGTTGGCCGATTTTCATGAAATTTGGCACAAAATTTGTTTGTAGCATGAGGGTGTGCATCTAGTTGCGATTTTTCGAAAATTCGCTTTTTTTCTTTTTTTATTCCAATTTTAAGAACATTTTATCGAGCAAATTATCATAACATGGACAAGTAAATTACCCAATTATCATAATGTGGAACCGTAACATGGGCGAGCAAATTGGCGATAAATTTGCCATCCATTATTTGTAAATATACAGGCGAACTAAATGACCTTCTAATTTTCTACTACGGGCAAAGCAGTGCGGGTACCACTATTATATTATAAAGAAACACTTGGAGACAGTACCTCAATTCTGAGGAAAAGTGCAGATACGAGTTCTGTGCTCAGCAATGTATTATTGATGTCATCTATCCTCTGAATTTGTTTGTTTGAGTTGATATTAAGTTTTGAGTGAAATTGAAATTTCACAGACATCTTAAATATCTGAAGACATTTTAAACTCTGTATCAGAATTATATTGCGCCAATATATTCTCAAGTAAAATTTCGCCTGTGCCAGTAACGATGAGAAATATATAGAAGTACAGGCTTCCTCGCATAACACGGTACTTGTACAACACGGTTTCAATATAACACGGTACCAAATTTGCGATTATTATAACACGGTTTCTATATTACACAGTACGAAACTTGAATTTAATACTTCATGGTTTTGATATAACACGACTGTTATCTTTAAAGGGGATGGAACTTCTTTTTTGTTTAATACATTCTGTTAATGTTTAATAACTGTAATACGTTTTTTCTTCGTTTTTATGAAACTTGGTTTCGATATAACACGATACACATCAATTGATTTACATTACTTCTAAGTCATAACACGGTTTCTGTATAACACGAAACACGGTTTCGATACAACGCGATACATAATGACATAGATAAAAGTCGGAAACAACGTTTAAAAGCACAAATAAAGGATTAAAATGTTAAAATGCAAACATGTTTCAGAGGCAATAGCCCCCCTTTCTCAGTGCAAAGAACACACATAAGGACATTGCTTGCATTGCATTTGCTTGCAGATTTGCTTGCTTTGCACTGATGAAGGTTGCTATTGCCTTTGAAACATGTTTACATTTTAACATTTGAATCTTTTATTTGTGCTTTTAGACGTTGTTTCCGATTTTTATCTATTTCCTGCACAAAGCTCATGCTTTTTAATATTGACATGATTTTTACTACATCTATGATTAATTAGCGTGAAAAGTATATTCAAAACCCATTTTTAAAAAAGTCTCATATTATATGGTTTCGATACTACACGGAAAGAATTTACCGTATTATACGAGGGACGCCTGTATTTTCAATCATTTAGGGATGCCCGTTTGAAAGTGTATGGTAATTTAAGTTTAATAATTCTTGCATACTTATATCACGAACAGAAACCCCAATACTGTTCTCTCCCTGAATAATTGAAGATGACCAACGCAGTGAACATGCATTGCACCCCACTTTCATTTATTCTTTTATATTCTTCCTTTTCTGGGGAACAAGAAACTTGTTTTTTGCTTTTTATTGCGTTCTGTGCTCAAAATTGCTTGCTTACTCATATTACATGCTTCTCTAACCTGATTTTTATTTTTAATTACATGTTTTTTTGCTAGAATCAGGCGAAAAAATTGCTCAAAAAAATTTTACGTTAATACAGGAGCAAGGATTTCTTACACAGCATTAATTTCCAGCGTTTTAGAGTAGTGTGACCTTATTACTGAAGCGTACTCTTAAAAAAAAGAAGAAAAAAAGTATTTCGAAATCATAAAACAAGGAACATCTAGAATCTCTACATTTGAAATTTTGATCAATCTCTATGGTCGCAACAAAAAGAATTAAAAACTGGGCCCATATAGTGAATGAATATTAAAATACAGCATATGTACAGGTAACCCATATTAGGAAATACTGTCATATTATAAGACTTTGTCTTATGCGTAATTAATCAGCTGCAAATTACAGTGCTGGCCAAATTATTAGTTTAAGACTGTTTTAAAAGCATTCTTTATTGATTACATAACTATAGACACATTAACGAACATTGAAATAATTATCTAATGTTTAGTATGCATTCCCTTTTTCGTTATGAGCATTTTAGGTCTTTTTAGCATACTTTTCACAAAATTTACACCATTTCTTAACTTTTTAAAAAAGGAGGTAAAAAATTGTTTATACTCACTATTATATATACTCACATACACATACTCACTAATTACCTAAAACTGCTTTTAAATATACAAGATCACTCTAATAAAAAGAACTAGTGAACTGTTTAGGCTGATTGATGTTATGTTCCTGGTAGGTGGAAAAACAAAGCAGACAGGGCTGCCACCTGCAGACATTAAATTTTGCTAAAATGTCGTAATAATCAGTGTACAGTATGTGCTGTACTTTAACAGTAAAATAAATAGTATTTTAGTACAAACAGTGTACAAAAAACAAACAAAACTCTTTAGTCTAAATATTTAGCCAGCACTGTAACACAGTCACCTTACAAAACGAATGTTACTTTTTGTACAAAATCAAATGCTATAGCTCTGACATAGATCGATTTTTTAAATTTATTGCTTAGTTTTGCACTAGCTTGATTGAAATCGGGATTTACTTAAGATAGCAAAATCCGTATGCTAAGTAATCTTTAAGTAAACATTAAAACTCTTAGATAATTATCTTTCTGGAAAACAAGAGCTCATTAGCACATTTTCTTATTTTTGAGCACGTGTATTTTAAGTATTTCGTATTTAAGGATGTTTCTAACTTATCTAAAGATCAAGATGCATTAGTATTTCGTTTGCCAGAAATAATTAAGTTTTGCACTTTTATCAGTATGTTTTACAAGTTTTATTTGAATTACTTATTCCATTAAGCTCAGAGATAAGTGTTACTTAAGAAACATAATTGTTAACAATAGAAATTTAAACGATTGCTTTGAATTGTGGGATATTGTAGCAATTGTTTAAATTGGCAGATACAGGAGAAGCAACAACATATGTTATCTTTAAACATTAACGTAAGTTTGCATTTCCTTTATAAATATATTTTATTTACACATTTTCTCTTTGAACTCAATTCAATAATAACCTTTTTATTCAAATTACTTTTCGGCTCACTATTACGCGTTAAATGCTAAACAAAAATATTTTGCATGAAAGAAAACTTGTTAGAACTAAATGTTTGTATGTTTTGCTTTATAAGGCTGAAAGAGATTTATTGGGCTGTGATAAGCCCGGCAGAGTACATTTTGTTGTAAATAAATATGATAAAATGCACTAGTTTTACGGACGTTTGATTTCAATATTTGGATTTTTTGAAAATAATTTTATATTAAATTATATATACATGTACATTTTAAGAATGTGTAGCTCATTTCAATATAATTTTATGGACTTTAAAGTTGTATTTATTTTAAAAAGTTTTTATTGTGCGAAACATAGATAAATATATATATATAATATCCATACTCAAACTTTCAGAGTTATTTCTTATCATTTTCAAGTTGTAAAATGAAAATTTCATTGTCTTTGTAAAACCCCTTTAAACATTAAGTAACATAATTATTTCATCAAAATCCAGAACTGCTAACTCTAGAATGTGTCAATGTGTCCTTATTTTTGAGAATCATGTCGTGTTTATTTAACAAATTGGTGCCTGCTTGGAAAATGCAATTGATTCCACCTATGAATCCTGAGCCATTACAGCAGATATAAACAATAATTTACCCATAACGTTCATGGTTAAAGTGTTTCAAAAGGTTGTATATACTCATCTAACTGTGAATGATAATAGGATTAAAGATCAAGTTCCATAAATGTTGTTGAATCAAAACTTTGCTACAGAAAAATTTTCTTTCATACTTTATCTATTGGCAATTTCTTCCGAAAAGGATTGATACCAGTTATTATCTTACTAGAAAATCGCCAATCAAGGTATGACGTGTGAAATCTGCTTCTAAATTTGAACAAAGCAATTGTCTGATTGGTGATGTTTTGATAGTTGAAATTTTAACCCTACCTCCAGTGGATTAACGCTAAACTCCAGTAGATAGCGTGAATTGTTGATCACTTTTTTGTTTCTTATTTTTCCTAAAATAACCGTCTTACCAGTAAAAAGTTTAAGTTACCGGACCCAGTTCAGCCTTGTCAAAACGAAGCCTTTTCTTGCAAGTCAAACATTACAAAAAAATATAATTAAATTATCAAGCCGTGGTGCGAGTTTCGTAGTGGGTGAGGTCAGGAGCGTTACTCGATCAGTGAATTCGCTATTATGTATATGATGATTATTTAACTTTAAAGTTTTAACTACGGTGATTTTGAATAATTTTAAAAATACCTGAAATTAGATTTCTTGAAGGGAGTTTTGAAGAGTAGTTGACATCCAATTAGCATAATGTTTCTTTACTTCGTGAAATACGCTTCAGATTTTGATAAAAATTTTGTGTGCACATTACAATTGCCAAAATTGGATTTTGTTTTCTTTTTTTTTTCAATTTCGGAGTTGGATAAGAAATTTAAAAAGCTACCATTTGTAAAGCTTCCCATTTTTATATAAACAACTAAAGAAAAATTTATCTATCAAAATATGTAGCACAAAGCAAATGCCCAATGTACCAAAAGTTACGAGGCAATGCTCCAAAATACAATATTGTATCAACACATAAGTGAAGTAGTTCAAATTCTTGTATAAATCACTTTAAACAAAAGGCAGTTTTCTGACCTTCCCTTTTTTTCACCCCAGCGAAATTTCAAGCAGATAATAGACTGCTCGGTTTTTCTTCATTTTGAGCTCTTCTTTCATTCTAGCAAAGTACGCTGGGCAGTCATTTTGAGAAACAAAAACGGTAAACGCCACTTTTATTTACATGTGGCTTAAAGTTTGATGGAAATATTTCCTTTTAAATTGTGTACAAGTTTTAGAACGATAATAATAAAACATCGATTATTGTAGCGTAGACGTATCTAAAATGAGATACGAGTCCGTTTCTTAAACTCCCCAGAGAATAATTCGGTCATTATTTTGCATTGAGGCTATCAATTCAGAAGATATACATTTAAGTAACGTTCATTATGTTGGTTTAATGTAGGCATTTTTTTTTACATTTTAAAGAAAAATAAATATTACTAGAGCCTTTTTTAAGATGATTTTTTTAAATGCATTTACAGGGGGAGCTCTGTTAAAATATTAAGATTTTAGATTGATAAAAGAAAAAAAGTTTATTTGTAGTGGTTATTTTAAAACATCTAGGTATATTAATTTTTTAAACTCTTATTATTATAGTGTTAACGTATGCATATAGATATATATTTACATATTCACATTTTTGACGTATCATTATCCTTATCAAATTGTAGTATAACGTTGCGAAACGGTCACACTTAGTTTCAGTCAGCATTAATATGATGCTAAATACTTGACATAGATGTACATTATTATGTACTTATTATTATTATTCACTGTGTGTTTGCCATGCGGCTTATGGACTTTCAAATATAAGATTGAGGGAAACAACGATAGTACAAGTTATTAAAAACTTACAATGTCAATAAAACTTTGCAATCGTACACAAGTATAAAAATAACTAATTTTATATTTATTATATAAATTAATAATTGGAAAAAAAACTTTTGACTTTGATTTCATTAATTTGCTGAAAAAAACCACTAATCATTCCCCATTGAGCAATAAAAAATTTGAATTGTTTTATTTGCCACCAGTTAAGGAATTCCGCTCTGAACTTTAAACTACCTATTAAATACCAAATGCAAGTATATTTCTATGGTGTCCTCTCCAGAACGACAAAGAAGCAGAGGTTTTGAATGTATCCAGTGAATTTTCGTTCTGTTGGCACATTTATAGGACTGTAAAAGGACTTCCGCGAATTATATGTGTATGTTAAATGCTTAAACGCAAGTATGTTTGCCTGTAAGTTATGCTCTCCAGAACGAAAAAGAGTTGGAGAAACGAAAAAGAGTTCTGGATACACATTTAAGCTGTGTGTCCAGAAAGGAATATTTATTGTTTTCTTTGAAATTAGTAGTGGTGTTCCGCCCCCTTTTTTAATGCAAAATAGTGTAGATCTAAAAGCCAGTAAGTAATGTCGATCGAAAGAAACAAGTAGTGTAGATCGAAAACAGTAAGTAGTGTAGAACTAAAAACCAAGTTTGGACTACAGATATTTTGGTAATCATGTAAGGTTTGCTGCCATTGGAAGCAAGGGAGAGAAGAAAAAAATAGGAATCCCTAAAAATAGAGTATGTACTTGTAAAATGTGTGCATTTTCCCGCGTTCAGTTAACCATCGGTTTTTTTTTAATAAAGATGAAAGGCTGCGGATAAGCCGCCCGTGTTAAATCGATAGCTTACTGCACGACTTTTTGAAATACTTATACAATTGTTTAGCCTAGTTCTAAATACCCTTACTTCAAGTGTATACCTACAGCCCGGTCATGACAAACATAGATTGCTATTTCGTACTTGTTAAGGATTCATCAGTCATCAGTCTCAAATAGCTTTTACTCAAGTGGAAAGGCAGATGTGTGCTCCCTGAATCTGAGATTACCTCCAAACTGGTTGCTAGTTAAATTAATTTAGGCTTACTGGAAGCTAAAATCAACTTAGCTAGCTACTGTCCCTTTTTACTTCCTTTTACAAAAAAGGAAGTATTGTATTCGCGAAAAAAATTTCACTCAAAAATCGACCTTAATTTCCATTTTGCTCACAACCGAATGAATGTTGAGTTTATTTTTCAACCCGGCCACACGTGGATACATGCCTAGGAACGAACAGACAACCGAAATATCCATTTTGACGATCCCCGAGTTAATTACAACGAGTTTTCTCGTGACGTCTGTATGTATGTATGCATGTGCATATGTGAATTGTGTGTATGTGTGTATGTATGTCGCATCACTCAAGAACGGAATGTCCTAGAAAGTTGAAATTTGGTACTTACACTCCTAGTGGGGTCTAGTTGTGCACTTCTTTTTTTGATTGCATTCGGGTGCTCTAAACAGGATCTTTTGCCCCTTTTTGAGGGGAAATCATTGTTAATTTCGATGTAAACATAAGAGGTGTTATAATTTGGCGGACACTTGGCAATATATCACCAGTCTTTTGGTCGCAAACTTGGCGAAAAATTTGGCGATTTTTTTTATTATTTATTTATTTATTTATTTATTTTTTTTGGTTTCAATTTGGCCACTGTTGGTGATATTTAGAGAGTAAACTATTGAATCACATTAAAACTGCCAATAATGAGAAAATGACATTAAATTGGAGTAAAAAGAAGTCATGTGATGCACACATCAGCTTGTTTAAAAGAGTTTAAGATGTTGTTTTGTTTTACTTTTCAAGTCGCGAATCTCATTAATGTAAACCCTAATATTTGGTAGTAAGTGAAACGTTTGGTGAGCGAAACAAAAAAAAAAAAAAGCGTATAACAAACGTAATATCATTATGTTCTCTTTTTTACTGCCTTTTACAACGACAAATCGCCAAGTTTTTGGTCGCCAAGTTTTTTCAAATTTAGCGACAAGAAATTTAAGGATTTTTCTTTTTTTTAAATTTGGTTTCATTTTGGCCACTATTGGCAATATTTAGCGAGTTAACCATTGAATCACATTAAAATGGCCAATATTAAGAAAATTAATTTGTATAAGAGGTTTTTTTTTGTTTCAGTTCGCAACTTGCTTATTCCAAGGCACTACTATTATCATAAAATTGACGTAAAAGGAAGTCATGTGATGCACACATCAGCTCGTTTTTTTTTTTTTGTTTTTTTTTTTTCATTTTTCATGTAGGTCATTATACTTAGTTGTTTTAGAAAAAAAATAGAAACTTAGTAAACTGAAAAATAAAAGCAAATGTTTATGCCTATTTTTTAATCCTATTTAAAATGAATTTTTAACTTTGCAAATATTTATTATGATTTAAAGCTAAAGCGTAATGAGCATAGGAAGTTGAGCATTCGAAATGATTTCTTAAAAGGAAAAAAAATTAGATATGATGAAATACCTATTTTTACTACAGTTAAATCCAAATATCCCCTATAACATTTCTGTTAAAGCGTTATTTAATCATATTTGTAGGGATCTATGTACCTATTCCACTCTTATGACTCACTAATAAGTTTGAAAAAATATATTCATCATAGTCACAATATGACTTTAAAATATTTGATCTTTTATTTCTAGTTTCTAACTACAGTCAAACACGCGATATCACAATTTGCAAAGCATTTAAATGCTGCGGTGATTTCCTGCACTTACATGAACTATTAGGTCAAACTGTTTCCTAATAAGTAACATATTAATTATGCTCTGGATAGCAAAAATTCAAAGCACGTTGCTAGGAGTTGAGAAGCATTTTATGGAATGAAAAGTAAATTATTTGCCTTGTTTGGTAGTGTTTGCTTAAAAAACTTGAATTCCCATGGAATTATGCTAAAAGTATAGAAAAGAACATCGCGTAGTTTTTGATAGAAAAAAGTATTGCTGCTTGATAATGGAATAAATTTCAAACATATGTAGCAGAGTTCCATTGATGTGTCAAATTGAAAAGTAAATTGCCGTCGTTCATAATAATACCACTACAAATGTGTGTCGTACGTCGATCGCAAACTTTTTGCGTATTATAAATAGACTGAGTTGACAATTTAACAAGACAATTAATTATTAGTACTACTATTATTATTATTATTATTTGCAAATAAAAAAAAACCTTATTTGGTTTTTGGTTTTAGAAAATCATAAAAAGAAATGAAGAAAATATATATATATATATATATATATATATATATATATATATTAATTCGAATTTTTGGCATCTTGAATTCAAATTATGTTTTTCGCAATCACGAGCGTGTGTGTGTATGAATGCGCGTGTGTGTTTGTGTAGGCGCATGTGTGTGTGTGTGTGCGTGTGTATGTGTGTATGTATACATGTGTGTGCGTGTTGTGTATGTAGGCAATGTGTTTGTGTCTGTGCGCAGGCATGAGTGTGTGTAGGCGTGTGTGTGTAGGCGTGTGTGTGTATGCGTGTGTGTGTAGGATATGGACGCAACCTGGAGACGGTTTTCGCAAGAGGAGCAGCATCGTGATACCGGTCGACGCGACGGTGGGGCTGGCAGAGTGTGCTGGAGCGAAAATAAAATGATAGGAATTCAAAACAGTCAAATGAGAACAATAAGCAATCGTGATTGCTCAATAATGACGGTAAAATGTTGTAAATCATTTGATTTTTTTATTTTTGGTCAATCAAATCACTAAAAATATATTATATTACCTATTAAAAATCCAGACAATTGGTCATTGAACTACAAATATTTCTGAATGAACTACAGATTTGACTTTTCTCTATCAAAAACCTTTCATTTGTCATTTTCTCGTGTTTTTTGTTAGTTAAATGAAATTGAACACTGCATTTATAAAAAAAATAATAGTTACATTCAATTGTCACTAAAAAGTTAAACAAAATATTTTGCCATTAAATTGAGAACTACTGACGATTGATTTTTCTAAAACAATTTGTGAATTCAAATTTTATGTCGTAGCATAATTTTAAATACTTGTTTTGCTATGTACGTTTCCCAAACTAAATTTACACAGAAAAAATAAGAATACAGAAAAAAAAGAAAGAAAAAAAAATTATAGCTACTGCTGTTAACAGACTAAACAAAAATAATGCTATATGTTTACTTTAAGGTTGCTTCCCTTATAAATTTGCTTTAAAATATTCATTGTATTTTAATGCTTTCTTTCGAAAAAAAAAGTACAATCTATTCATTTCATTTTAACTTTTTATTATCACTGAACTGGGTTTTGTTACGAACAAATGTGCCTTACAAACAATAAAAGAAAAACATTTTATTTCTGTAACACGTTTAGTATTTTGTGTGAACTGAAAGGAAGAATTTCTGTCACATATGACTACACACGAGGGGAAAATTATAGTAATATATGTTTTCAATGTAACCAATTAGACCAACTTTGCATGCCGCAACACACGCTTTAACCGTATTTGAAGTTTCTAATCAACTAAATTAGGTTATCGTGCCCAAATAACTTTTCGCACACATACTAGATTATTTGCTTAAAACGTGGGGAGGAAAGACAAAACTATAAAATAAGTTAACTGCAACAAGACTTGACAAGCCTTTATTTATTTTATTAAATAAACTCAGAAAGGTTTCCTCGCGAATTTAATTACTGGGCCAAAGTTCTATAAAACTTATTCATAGAAGAAACGAGGATTGTCTTGATCGTGTGAGATAATAGTTAATTCTATGAATTGAAGCAGTAAAAATGTCTTTGAATGTATATTTTAGACGCATACGCAAAAATTGAAGAATTATTGTTGTTTCCAATAAATGACATTTACGATATTTTAAATTATTTTTCCCACATTTGTAACAAATACATTAATAAAAACATTTCTGTTACATCTCATTGCAAAACTGCTATTAAGTTTTTGAGCAAAGAAAAGCCTTATTAATAGTAGGGGAATGTGGGGCAAAGCGAAATGGCTAAGATGACAGAGGTTTTTTAAAATGAACAAATGGGAAATTTGTCTTGAAAATTACAGCACAAAAAGAAAGAACATTGTACTTTATGATAAAACTTTCATTGAAACATATTTTTTATTTTTGGCAGTAATTTGGAGCCTTTAAAAAAAAGTGGATTTTTTTATTATTTTTTTCATGAGGCAAAGTGAAAAATGAAATATTTTGTAACATAAATATTATCTATTTGATTAAAAAAACTATTTTTTATGTACTTAACGCAGAGCAAACATTTCACCTTTTCACTTTGCCCCATATTCAGCTACCTTTTCTTGAGTGAAATTATTCATTATGAAAAAAAAATGAGGTACTTACCATGTGAATCAAGTGCCCTGCCTTCAATCAATGCCTAGCTACCGCCCTGCACCTTGGACTGTTTGACAACGAACATTTAGCAACAATTTCTTGATCTGTCGCAATTGGGTTGAAGTTTCGGAAAAAAAAAACTGTTTTTTCACGTTTTTTGCCAAAATTAGTAAAATTAGTATGTTTCTATTTTCGATGATGCGTTGCGTGGAAAAGATGCCAGATGTGGCACTAAACTCCCATAAAATTTTTGAGGTGTGTGGTATAGTTCTTTCCTTTGCCACAAATAAGTAGAAAGTTGGACATCATTAATGTTTATCATGCACCTAATCAAAAGCCGCTTCCTCCAATTCTTTCTAATCTTCTTAATAAGTATTCCACTATCGTGGGTGACCTCAATGTCAAACACTTCTTTTGGGTCTGTTCTTGTACTAATGCAAGAGGAGAGGAATTACTACAGTTGTTGGACGACACAGAATCCATGATTCTTAACGATGGCGCGCATACCTTTACCTCCTACAGCTACAACACTTCCGTCACCCTGGACATTGCAATTACTAGCTCGGAATTATTTCCTCAATGTTCTTGGAGGGTCTTGGACAACATTGGCAGTGATCATTTCCCTGCATTTATTAATTTCAATAAAATACAGAAAGTGCAGCCCAAACGGAATAACTTCTGGAATTTTAAAAAGGCAGGCTGGAACTATTACAGGGATTCTGTTGACCTAAGATTGTCTTAAACCCCCGTTACTAATGACCTTAAAGAGAATTGGACAAATTTTAAGAACATCATTCTTGACAATGCAAAGCTCCATATCCCAAGAGGAAATGTCAAGCAATATGTACCTTTCTTCACCCATCATGCTCCAAGTTCAAAACCACACTTTCATAGGAGAAAACAGCTCTTTGAATCTTTAAACAGCAGTGATGGTTCAATTGAAGGTCACGTTGGTCTTAGGACAGAAATCAATAAGATTAATGCAGAAATTAAGAAATATTACGCACAACTAAAGAGATAAGATGGAGAGAAGTGTGCAAAAATCTGGACTCAAGAACTACACGCGCGAAACTTTGGCGACTTGTTAAGAACATCAATAAAGAGCAAGAACAGTGTGAAGAGACTAACTCAGCTGTCGACACTAATGGAAAGTTTTCCCGGGGGCCAAAGCTGCAGCGAATGGCCTAGCTGCGTATTATCAGGCAACAAGCAAAATAGTCTTCACTGGAGAAGATAATTCTATAAAGAAACGACCAAAAACAGCATATATGGCTGTATAACCTCTGATGTGGGTGATTAGGGCTTGTCTGGAGACTTCTTACAGCGAGAACTTCTTCTAGCTATGGCCTTTTTGGATTTGACTAAATCTCTTGGTCCCGATGGTGTTTTTGGTCGAATGCTTGAAAATCTGGGTCACTAGGGAAAACAGAAACTCCTAGATATTATTAATCTATCCTGTAAAATTGGACGCCTTCCTGCAGAATGGAAAAGAGCTACCATTATTAATATCAAGAAAACATACAAAAAGAGCTGGGCTCCAAAGGACTTTAAACCAATCGCCCTAACAAGTACTGTTTGAAAAATATTGGAGAAAATGGTACTCATCAGAATTCAGTACTATTTAGACAGCAAGAACTTATTACCAAGTGAACAATATGGATTCAGAAGACGTCATAGTACTGCAGATGATGTTCTTTTCTTCTGTCAGAGCATAAGGGGACGACCAAAATCTTATGTCCACCCTCCATACTGTGGCTGCTTTTCTGGATCTTACGAAAGCGTTCGATAGAGTCTGGAAGCAGAAGCTGCTAATTAAACTTCATGACACTTTCAATATTCGTAGTAACACCTTGGCATGGATTTCGGATTTCCTGCATCATAGATCTATCAGAGTAAATTTTAATAACACTCTTTCAGGCCCCATTGTGCTTGGTCAGGAAGTCCCTCAGGGGTCTCTCCTTAGCCCTACGTTCTTTTCATTATTTTTAGCAGGCATTGAGAGGACACCCTCAGTGGAGATGAACGTTGAATTGTTCGTAGACAACATTGTTATCTGGTGCACAGGGAGGGACTTGGATGAGATTTAAAAGAATCTCAACAACTCCTTCTCCTCTATTTTAGACTACGCATTGGAGTTTAAACTTTGTTTTAATTCTGAAAAGTCTATCGCCACTTTCTTTGCCGCCAACAAAAGATTATACAACTATCAACCAAAGCTAAATATGGGCAACAAGAATCTTACTTATGAAAAGCATCCAAAATATCTCGGATATGTCCTACATCCTGAATGGTCAAGTCATGAGTACATAGAATGTATTTTCTCTAAATGTAGAAAACGCTTTAATATCCTCAAAATTATTGCGGACAAAGACTGGAGAGCCGATGCTGTTACATTGAGAGACATCTATTTGGTTTTCATTAGACCTATCCTGGAGTATGGTTTACCTGCGTACCGCTGCGCATCTAACACCAACTTTGACAAACTGGAAAAAATTCAACTCAGCGCTGCGAGAATGATCGCTGGACTGCGACGTAATTGTCAAAAAAAAAAAAAAATAGTCCTCCACAAGGCTGATCTTCAACCTCTTCATACTAGAAGCAAGGTTATCCTCGTCAAATATTTCAACAAACTCGCTACCTACGAACATCATAATAAAACGTATTTATACCTTAATAACTAGTACAATAATCAAAGACTAAAGAAAAACAGCCCATTCAGCCATGTTGAACAATTGCATCTACCTTCTTCTGATGTCGAGCCCCACTCCTTAAAATCTTGTCTGAGTCCTTCTGAGGGACTCTTCAGAGTCCATTACCACTTAAGCTTGTCTGCTCCGGTCACAAAGCAAAATCTTATTCCGGCTCATCTTAGGCTCCTAGCATTGGAAGTTATAAATGAGATCCCCTGCGATGACATTAAAATTTATACAGATAGTAGACTGGACGATCATGCTGGTAGTGGGGTCTACATTGAGAAATATGGGCATAACATTTCTATTGCTACCGTAACCCGGATTTCTCCTCTGTCTTCAAAAGTGAACTTACCGCAATTAATCTGGGCCTCGAAGCAATCATCAAATAAAGTGACTTTTGGAGAACTCTGTCGCAGCTCCCTTCAACATCTATACAGTTGGACTCAAGTTGGAGACAAAACAAGCATCTCCATCTCCGGGCTTATTGGCCGTGGTCTAGTTGGAGTAGAAATTCCAGACGTTTCGGCTTGCTTTGCTGCAGCCATCATCAGTGGCTTGAGTTTGGTGAGACTGATTCCTGGCTTCGGTGGCTCCGGTATTTAAGCAAACTGCTACTGGGCTGCTGGTCCTGATTGGGAGGCTTCTCAAGCCGCTGGTGGAATAAGTTTCCTGATTGGATGAGCTTCAAGCCGCTGGGTGATCATGGTACCTGATTGGATGGGATTCACAAGTCGTGGTGGCAACCGGTTTCTGATTGAATGGGACCCCAGTATGTTTTAGACAGTTGTGGCGAGCGGATCTAAGGGTAGGGAGCCATGTTTTTGGTAAATTGAAATTCTCCTCTTTTCTGTTGAAATTAAAGGAATGTTTGAAAATTTTTATAGCTTCGCAATGAAGACGGGCAAAGTAATGAGATGTTGTAGCCCAGGTTTCTGTGTCTTTAAATTTGATGTTGTGGGTTCCTTCTTGTTGGCTGTGTTTGGCTACGGCCTGATTTCGAGAACGCCTCCCAATCAGGACCAGCAGCCCAGCAGCAGTTTGCTTAAATACCGGAGCCACCGAAGCCAGGAATCAGTCTCTCCAAATTCAAACAATTGATGATGGCTGCAACAAAGCAAGCCGAAACGTCTGGAATTTCTATTCCAATTAGATCACGGCCAATAAGTCCGGAAATGTTATCTCCTCATATTGGCACCGGCCGTGAAAGCCTTAAGCATTATTTAAGCATCTCCATCCTTCATAACCTCCAACTTATATCAAAGCTTCACCATGTTCATTTTCAGTGGATACCATCCCACTTAGACATATTTGGAAATGAGCAAGCGGATCGATTAGCCAAGGAGGGCTGTAGTCTCTCGATACCCTGCTCCTCTTCCCTTACCTACTCAGAGCATCAGTCAAAAATTAATCGTCATCTATCAAAGGACAGGAAGCTCCCTCCCTCCCACCGCTGGTATGCGGCCAGGGTACCGGGCTCTTCTTTTCACCTCAACTGCGGTAGAGCGTCTAAATCGGCAATTTCTAGATTAGCAAGCGGACATATGAAGAGTATCTCGCTTTTTGAGGGCAGAAAAACTTTTGCGGTTTGCTCCAAGTCCAGGGTTCCGCAGGCCTCAGTCGAACACATCCTGGAGACTGCTTGGGCCTTATGCCTCCCCTCTTCTTGTCCTTGACTTTTTAAGGGTCAATGATTTACTGGATCTTGTCTGACTCCGTCAGACATCCAGAGGATTATAAACAACAACAACAACAACAGCAGCAATTTTCAGTTTGTTTAACGTTTTCAATAAATTTTCTCAAAAAGTCAAATTTGTTTCCGCCATATTTATTTGCCATAATTATATAGTTTTATCACATCTGATGCAGATTTAGATGCGTGGAATGTCAATAATTATTTACTTATTCCGAATAAAATTTGAAATTTGCTATTCGAAAACTTTGTGCTGCTTCGTTAAAAATTAAGGTTAAACAGCAGGGAACTCAACAAAGAGCTAAATATAGTGTGGATTTACAGAAAATTGCGACTTGTACTTTTAACAGAGTTTTTATCTATATTGTTTTAGGTAATAAAAGCTTTTTTCAAGTCGAATTTCTGTACTTTGGCACTTTTATTTCTGTTACAGTATTGCTACATTGAAACCATCTTTTCATTCGTAGTCATTTGCAAATTCCGTACTATTTTAATAGTATTTCTATTTACCACACACAGCTGTCGTAGGACTGCAGATTCTAAAATTGTTTCGGATACTATGTTTATTTCAGTTTTTTGTGACAAAAGACATTTCAGGATTCGTTGTTGTCGAATATTGGTTGATAACGAAACCAGAACATATCGTCAGATTCAGTTAGCCTGAATTCTAATTTTAGAACCCTAAACCTTAAACACTCGAATTTCGTGATCCTTGTATCTTCTTTTATAATTGCTATCTATTTATTCAATTAATATTCATCACAATGTTTTGATACCTTGGTTTTCGTCAGTTTCCATTATTAAGGTAGCATTGTTGCGAATTCTTGGGATGGCCATGTTCTTTTACATTTTTAAATCTTTTTTGCGTACCCTGGTCGCTTCTTAAGGTGAATCATATGGGCAAATAAATTCATATTATGAACAGTGTGAGACATCATGAGGCATCTTTGGGTTTCAAGGTACAAGGTGAAAGCAAATAGTTCTGTGGGCAGCTGTGAGCCACCTAGACTACGTAATAGGCCCTGGTCTTGAAACTCCGGAGAGCACAGTCCAGTTAAAACAGTTGCACAGCAATCAATTACGTGTTTTTGGTCTGTGCTCAAATTTTCAGTAGTTTCCTTTTTTTTTTTTTTGCCATTGTAGAAATACATGACAGATGTAACCTAGAATGATAACATTTGTAGATTTTCGAATGCCATCAGCTTGGGTTTGATTGAGCCAGTTCTTCGACTCCGTACTTTCTCTATTTTTTTCATCAGGTATCAGAACTGGAGTTCGTTCGTATGGAAAATGTACACGAAAAGTTGCAGATTTTTTTATTTATTTCTTTTTTTTAACTCCTGCAATGACACCGTTGTTTTTTTTAGTTTAGAGTTAATAACTTTGTTCGTATTTAAACAGATTTAACAGTGATTACGAACGAATTCTGCTTTACTCCCGTTGGTTTTGAACGCAAACCTAACAGAGAGCTGCACTAAGTTTTCTAAAAGCATATTTTAAATTATAAAAATTATACGCAAAAATTATAAGTAGTTAATTTATAACGCACCTCGCATCTAAAAATGCATCACATGTGATAAAACTACATAATTATGGCAGAGAAATATAGCGAAAACAAAATTTTACTGTTTGAGAAAATGTATTGAAAACGTCAAAAAAAAAAAAAAAAAAAAAAAAAAACTTAAAATTGCCAAAACTTCTACTCATTTGTGGCAAAGGAAAGAACTATACTACACACCTCAAAATTTTTATGGATGTTTAGTGCCACCAATGGCACCTTTTTCGTGCAACTGATCATCGAAAATAGAAACATGCTATTTTTACTAATTTTGGATAAAAAACATGAAAAAACAGCATTTTTTCAAAACTTCCACCCACTTGTCAAGTCAAGAAATTGCAAAAAAATTCAAATTTTTTTTGTGTACTTTGCTTTACCAATGGCACCTTTTCCATACTAACCATCAACGAAATAAAAGAAAAGTTGTTTTTCGGCCCATCCTAATGCATATGTGTGTCTAAATTGGTCCGTGCGATTTTTTGGGATAACTCTCTAACAAAAGCATAGTGCACAGATAACTTTGCGATATTCTAATCATTCATATTTATATCATTCAAATTTTTTCCAAGATATTCAAGTTTAATTATTTTCTAGACAAGAAAAAAATTATTTGTTTAAATAAAACTTATTTTTATTTTATATATATACACTTCAGAATGAACATTTAACAAATCTGCTATTGAAATATAGTCATATCTAGAGTGACAGCATGAAACAAAAGGTGAACAAATTAAAATTGGATTCAGCTTATTTTAAGAACCTTTAAAAAAAAGTCTATACATTAGCAAGTAATTTATACACTGCTTTGCTGTAAGTTTCAAGAACCTATCATTTCTTTTAACAAAAGCCAGCAAAACTATTATTTTTGAAATTGATCTGATTAATTTTTTCGTTTAAATGTCGATAATAAGCCCAAAATTAAGAAAACAATAAATGAAGTTTGGCACCATGAATTAACAAAATTAATGTTGTAAAACAACGTGCCTTTTGCGCCTGAAAGAGAGGCAGTTGTACCCAAACGGCACTAAATCATAAAGCTCTTCGGTTCAATTGCACTCACTTATCATATTTTCTTCTCATAGTAACTTCAAACTTTATATTTATCTCCTTCATTTAAAGAGAACGAAAATTTATTTGAACTACTGATGATCTGACATTTTTTATGAGATTAAATAATTGTCTCGAGTCCAACTATATCGTATCTTGCCTTTAAAATATGTAACATTTTAATATGAAAAAACCCCCAGATAATTTAGAAAAAAATGGGGGGGGGGGGGGACTTCTGCTGAAAACATATTAGATCTCTATAACATGCCACTATAATTTATATGCATTTTTAATCACTTATGTGAGAAAGGTTTCAAACGACCTTTCACGCTGAGTAAATGTGTGTTAATGCAAATTTTACAATCTAAAGTCAATTCAATTTGCTGAATGGCCTTCATTTATTACTTTTATGCATATTTTTTACAACTGGAAGAAGTTCAAATGTAATCCTATGGAAAATAACGAACAACTTATTCATTCCTTTTTTCGCGACAAAGTTACAAAGCTAAGCAGAATGCGGAACCATTTTTCTTTCCAAAACAAGTCTGCATTCAAAAGAAGAATCGATATATTCCCATCAAAGCTTAAGCCTCATGTAAATAAAAGTGGCATTTAAAGATATTGCTTTTCACAGCGAGTCTCCAGTACATTTTACTTGAATGAACTTCGAAGTTCAAGATGAAAAGAATGCCATTTCCGCAATGTTCGCTAAAAGCATCGCTCTTTGGGGAGTGTCAAAAAATTACGTTCTTTTAACAGGTTTTGTTACTTTTTTGCCACACACAATTGATACAATGTGGCATTGCAATTTAAACGCTTAAATTATTTTGTGCTCATGACATTTATTTAAAAAAAGAAAATTGAGTTGAATCGTTGCTATTGTTGTACTATTTCTTCTTAATTTTGGAAACTACAATGCAAATAAACCTGCACAGTTTGGAACACTTTGTTTCAGAAAAAGTGGTCCTAATATGTGAATGTGTACTCTGACTGTACTGATATGCTCCATCAGAAGGAAAACGTTTCAAAATTGTTCTGAAGTGTTTTGGATACAAAACCTCGGGTGCCAACACACGAGTTCAGACAACAGATGGTACGTTAACACATTTGAAAGCATATTTGGTCACCTTTCGACACACTTGTGAAATCATTGCTTTCTTTGCTGCAAGGAGGATGGATAGATAAAGATTGGTTGGTTGTACTATATACTGTATGCATACACTTTTTAAAAAAATCTGTTATTTTTACTGCACATTTTGTAACATTTTTTTTTGTTTCAATCCCCTCACTCATAAATTTATCTGAAAGAGTTTTGTGCTACGAAATTTTAACGTGTTTCATCATGTGTGTCGAATTCTGCGAAGCTAAGCAGAAAGTATTTGTAAACATTGCTGTCAATTTCAAAATTTTCATCTGTAACTGTTTTGGGCTGGTTTGGAATACTTTTAATGCAATTTATTTATTTCCTTTCCTATTTATTACATTATGCTTCAGCATTTGAGAATTAACTTAGCACTTGTAGATCGTTGAGCTCCATATTTTGTGTACATTATGCGTTAGCATTTGTACTTAATCACTTATGCATCTCAGAACATTCACATTTTGTTTTAAATAAACTTTTTTTCGTGATATTTTTTAAGTTGTAGAAGAATCTAAATAACTAAATTTAAAAATTATATACATCTGTAACACTGATGTTTGGACATCGATTGTGCGTGGAACAAAGATCTCTAACCTTTATTATTATTTGTTACACTATATAAATTTATGAAATTTGAGTCTCACAATTTAAATTTAACACAAATGCATAGTAAAGCAAAAAAAAAAAAAAATGATGTTTGAATTTCTAATGTGAGCTCGAAAAAATGCAAAAAGTTATATCAGCTATCTTGATCTGATTTCTGAAACTATTAAAGCTTATATAGGCTTGTATAAATGTTATGTGTGTGTGTCTCAGTAAATACAACCCAAATTCAAAATAATAGAATACTTCCCACTTTTTGGAAAACAGTTTACTCTAACCAAATATAAGTGCAAATTGGGTATTTAAATGAACGTGCCACCTTTCTTAGAACTTAAAGTGTACATTTCATTTCAAATATGCTTAATTAAAAAATAATATTAGATAGAATAAACCAAAAGTTTATAGTGATGAGGGTTTACATTGAGTCAAAAAATTAAAATATTTTCATCTAAAGGGAGAAAACATTTTCAAAAGAAAAAACATCAATAATTGAATAAGTCATTTTTGCTGGATTTAATAATTTAATCCTTTCACACACGGGTTCAACCACTTATTTACATTCATCGCATCTGACACCGTTTCCATACCCTCTTCAATGTGGCAACGAGTTCAATTTTGTTAGCGGGCACTAGATCTTGAACCACTTTCTTTAGATATGACGGTACCACAGATTCTTGGTCGTACTGAGATCAGTAGAACTTCTTGAACAGTTTAATACCGATATTCCTCTTTCTGGTTTAAAATTAAACATTCGATTTAGAGATGTGACACGGAGCAGAGTCTCGATGAAAGATAACATAGGTCACTGAATGTGTCACTGCTGTGCTTCAGATGACGTATCCTGCATAATTATTGATAAACAGTGGAAGTCACATATAGTTTCATCATAAGATACATGCCATTGCCCATATCTAACAGACCTCTTGCATTCACATGCCATAAAGGATGTCTAAAATTTGAGAGAACGTCTTACACAAGATCTCTCATACGCTTTACTTTTAAAATGTCAAACCAGAAAACCTTTTTTGTTTACAGATATTTCAAAAAAAATATTTATCACTGAATATAATACTTTTCAACCTTTTGTCCCTTTATGACCTTCTCTTACTCCAGAAGAGTCGTGAACGTTTCTCCTTCATGTTTCTCTTTGGTTTTACTTCGTAGATCCGCAATTTTAACTGCAGTTTTGGCAACCGTCCAAGTGTAATTGGCGTGGATATGATAACTATACATTCTTTCCAACACTTATGGACGTAAGAAGCATTTTTCAACGATTATTTCGGATGATTCGAGTTAATTTTAGTTCATCTCTGCCAGTTGTTACAATCTTTCTGTCTCATTTACTTCGGTTACTTTTTAGCTGGTCAGTCCTTCCATCTTCCTTTAAGATCGTACATAACCGTAAATAGTAAAACGTTCATTTGAATGAAATTTGGATTATTTTTTTTCCCAACTTTAAGCAATGATACAATACGGGCTTCTTTTTTTCCTATTTATCACCTTGAGACTCTTTTTGGGTGATTAAAGGCTTTTAAAAGGGCGTAAAATTTATCCGGAAACCAAACTTCATACTTGCGACAGACTATCTGTTAACAGGTTATGGGGAAGTTGTAGTAGAATTTTAAATGTAATTGTTAAAGAACTTAGATTTTTGCGTTGTGTGAAATATGTATGTATAACCCATTCGTATCACGATCCTCCCCAGTTTGTGCACGTGCATAGAAAAGGTAATGTATCCATGGTGACTTATCATCTGGGATTGGAGATATAAAAAAAGGTACCTGGAGAAATGAGGACACAAATTGTAGATAAAAAGACGATTCATTTACTGTTACTTTGGGGACATGACTGGCTGGTGCGGATGCCGGCGATCTCCTTCCACTAACTCCACATATATCCTGACTCCCGAAAAAAGGACGATCACACAATGGAACGCTTCATATACATCACTTTGGGCATGGTTCAGTTCGCATGGCACAATTCGGATCCCGGTGAGCAGCGGGCAGCCCTGCCCGATCCATTCCTAGAGGACATCTCTATCATTCACGAAGCGCAGTTGAAGAGTCCACGCGAAATTCCACGCTCGCGGATCATTTTTATCACTATTCAGGACCGTAGTGGAGCGTTCAGGCGATTCTTACATGTCCGCAGGTCATCTGATGTAGAACTTATTTTATAGATGTTCCATTTTTATAAAAAAGACACGGGTGATGATAATTGTTGAAGAGAAAAAAGGAGACACGACGATACAGGCAACGGATGTGGCTCAACTGACTTTTTCCCACGTGCGCCACAGCCGAGCTCAACTCTGTGTTGCCATACACATTTTTAAAACATTTCGACCGAAGTGCTTCTTCTTCTGTCCGAGAGCAATGGAGGTCAGCGTTTGCGTACATAGAGATCAAGGATAGTGGAGAAAGAGAGGAGATCCGTAAAATATATGTCGAGCTTCACGACACAGGTGTGCAAATTTTTTCGTTACTTTTTAAAGTCACATTGAATGAATAGAATATTCTAATTTCTTGACGCATATAAAAAATCAATTAAATTTTCCAATGTGTTAATGATCCATAAGTTGTTAAAATAATATCTTCAAAGTTGTTGAAATTGATTAACCTACTTATGAATAACATGTTTAAAGCTTATTAATTTGCGTGTGTTCATTTTTCACGACTCAGGGACAGGTTTTGTTCAAACAGTTTTGATGTTCTATTATTTTGAATTTGGGTTGCATATCGGGCCTGGAATTGTTCAAAAATAGCACTCAGAAACAAAAGGCAATCTAAACCAATGGTTTAGATGATAATTCTGAGAAATTCACCTTTGTTTTGTCTTATTTAAACCAATTTTTCAATTTGCTGTTCAACATAATTATATATATATATATATATATATATATATATATATATATATATATATATATATATATATATATATATATATATATATATATATATATATATATATATATATATATATATATATATATATATATATATATATGTATATATATATATACATTTCGAAAAATAACCATGTCCTATTTATATAAAAAAGGTACAACTTGATGAACTAAAATTAAAAAAACATATGATGAAAATTTTGACGAAAAACCTGTACTTATTGGATGAGTCAAAAGTTCATTCTGTTTCAGTTATTAGAGACATATTTCAATAATGTACATATATTTCATACAATCTATTTAACACTATGAAAGAGAGGCTCTGGGGGCCACAGACTGGACTAATCGGAACTTTCAGGTCTTTTAATTAAAAAAAAAAATCAATTTTAGCTTTAATAGCGCAATTTTAGGGCATTTTTTAATGTTCAGGCAAAGGTGTAGGGATACTTTCACGAGGTATTTGTTGAAGCCAATGTTTTAAAAATAATGTTAAAGCTGTCTTTGGTGACGTAAATGTGAGAAGTGGGAAATGGAGGGGGGGGGGGGGTTGAGGATTTCTAAAAAAATTAATTAAACTGGAGTTTTGAAATTAAAATTTTAGACCGTCTTTAGTAAACTATGAGGGTAAGAGGTTCCGTGAATAATCCAATTCGAAAATGATTGGAAGATTAAGAGTTTCGAATATCTTTGGATGATTTAAGGGGATATCCAGCCTAAATGTTTCGGAATTTAATTTTAAAATAATATTTTAAAGCTGTATTTAGGGATGTTGGAGGAAGGAGAATCTCCACATAAATCAAAAAAAAAAAAAACCTGATTTCTTAAAAATATTTCAGCTATCTTAGTTGATAAAAGGGAAGGGAAGAAGGGGGATGGTGGTCTCATTCTAAAGGTTCTAGGGAATTTAGTGTATATAAAGGTAACATATATTATTTGTGTTCAACTAATAAAGTTTATAAATGTAAAAAAAAATGCTTTTATTAGTTAAAATTTTATGGACTTTCGCAATAGAATCGACCTGCATGTAAAAACGAGGAATCTGTAAAACAACTGTCACCAATGTGATGTAAATTTTAAAATCTATATTTGTGTGAAATAAATTAATTTAAAAATTATTGAGTTTAATGCCCGTTTAGTAGTGAAACTGTAAACTATTTCTGCAGATGCGTTTCAAGGTTTCTTTTTATTGAAAAGAAATGAAATAAATTCTGTTCAAGCTCGAGTTATGTAAGACTTTTTCCTGATGATACTTAGAATTTAATTTACAGACATTTGAAACCGAAATTCATTGTAAAACCTTGAAAAAATGAACCCGCCACACTGAATTAAATTAGACCTTCGACCGAAACAAAAAAAGTCTACTTTGACCAACACTCATTTAATTAAACTTTTACCCAAAGACGATGAAGATTCCGCAGTACTACTTCCAGCAATGTGATGTAAATTTTAAAATGTGTATTTATGTCAAGTAGGGTAATTTAAAAAATATTTTGTTTTACGACAAGATTTGTTTAATAAACTGCAAAATAGAAGTTAAGAGGTTCTAAGTGCGGCAATTCAAAATGTAAATTAAATACGTGTTTTAATTTTTAGCTGCATTAGGGAACTTATTTCCTCCTTGAGACAATTTAACTTTTTAAAAATCACTGTGTATTTTAAAGTATAATTAAGTCAGTTTGACCAATAATTTCTGTGAACTCTTGTTTTTATTTCAAGAAAAACGCAATATTGGAAACAAATCAAGTACAACTGAAACTTTTTAAATTGAAGAGGCACATTCAACTGAAACATAATTCGATCGAATCTAATACGATTGTATCTATCACTAGTTCAGCCAAAAATTTGCATTGCCTCATCTAGTTGAAATTTCTTACTACGCTACTGCTAGATAGCATTTCATCCAATTGAACACAGTCGACTGGAATATTCCATTAAAAGAGAGTAAGTTACGTTGAATAACTTTTAATCAACCTAATAATCGAATTTTCACAAAATTCTATTGCAAAAGTAGTATTTCCAAAAAATCATACTGAAATAATAAATTAGAAACGGTACCTAGTGAAATATTTGTCGCTCAATTCGTCATCAAGTGGTCATCCATTCTTAACATTATTTCAAGGAAATATTCAACACTAACAAAACTGATAATTCGATTCGAACGAATTCTATTAACCAAAAGTGCAGCCAGAAATTTCTTTTACTCCACCCAGAAGAAAATTTCTCGCTACGTGACTGGTACATAAAATTCGATCGAATCGAGAGTAATATGCTCCTTAGTCGTCATTGAAAAGTACACCGATTTGACTCAAAAAAAAAAAGAAAGAAAAAGTGTAAACGCTTCTTTTGGAACCTCTGTGCACAACCAAAAATGGAGGTTCACAACCAGACTTTACTTGGTCTTTATACAGCTATATGAGATACATTAAAACAAGGGATGAATTGGTGCTTGAACTTACCGAAACGCCATTACTTTTCAAGAAAATTAAATTACGCTTTCACACGAAAACTTCTAGGGATCATTATTCAATTATTTCTCATTGTCGTTTCTGGCACTGGAATATTTACGAATTCACCTTTGATACATAAGTACCTACTGACGTCACAAAAAAACTCGGAATAATGAATTCTGTAATTATCAAACAGGCATTTTGATTGCTCGTACGTTCATATGCACTTGCATACGGGCCAAAAACCTATACATACATCTAAGAATGAGTGAATTGGAATTTTTTGGACTAGTTCAAATTAAATCAAATTTTTAATGTCAATACATTTCTTCCTGTACTTCGCACAAGGAAGAAAAAAAGCTAAATACTAATTAATTGATAATTCCTTCTTTGCAGTGAAATTTCACAGAAATGATTAGTTATTAATGAATTTCATTGCATTTTAATGGTTTAAAATGCAATGGTAATACGTTTTGGTACTTAAACTGTACCAAAACGTGTGCCACAAAATGTTTAGTGCAAGTGTTCAAAGGCCGTTCTTTTATACTATTCACGAAGTGTCTAAAAAGTGCACTAAAAAGGAAATTCATGTTCTGAACAGTGTTTCTAGAAGTAATTTGAAAACTGACCGAAAAAAGTGTTCTAAAAAAAGGGGACGAGTGTAAGTGTGCAAAGGTGTTATGACATGTGTTTTAAAAACGGTTCTAATACTTATTACAAAAATAGTGTTCTCAAAAAGGAGACAAGTGTACATGTGCAAAAAGTGTTCAAATGTTTTTGACTATTTGCAGTGTAATAATGTTTTTTAAATTTCTGAAGAACAAATAGGTGAAGAAAAGAAAAACCCATCATGTCAAATTGTTTACATTCTTTTTCTTAAGGGGTAGGGTGGGGTACAAATAACGAACATTATACCTCGCAAATGTATTGATTTTACAAGCCCGAGGAAGAGTTGCCACTGCTGACCCCCTAAACAACAAAACTACGTTATAAACCGCTTTCTTCCATGAACCACCCTGACAATGTATCAAACTCGTGCATCTTTCCATAAGTTGAAGTTTTTTTTCTTTTTTTGAAAACCGTAACTTTAAGTTTGTGTTTCATCAAAATTAATAATAATAATTATAATAATCAATGTAATAATAATAATAATAATAATAATAATAATAATAGCAATGAAAGAAAACTAATTATAATATTAAAAACAATGAAAAAAATATTTAATAATAATATTAATAAAAATCAATGAAAAAAACTAATAATAATATTACTAATAATAATAACAGTGGAAGAAAAAAAAGTAATAATACGAATAAAAGTTTAAAAAAAAGACTAACTTTTGTCCTTTTACGTATAACAAAGTAGTTATGAGGAATCGCAAACACAGGAAAACACATTCGTAAGAAAAGTTTCAATTGCCTTGAAATATTTTTTCCTCGACGAAGGATATTTTTTTTTTATGCTTACGTAGGTTGATATCAGTTTTTCCCGTTCAAAACCAAATCATATAAAAAAATACTGTCAGAGCTGAAATAGATAGCATTACATCAAACATTTAATGGCTTATGACAGTTAATTTATTTACAGTTACTTCATGTCAAAACATTTCTTTAAAAGGGTTCTAAGGAGTAAATTCAAACCTTGCAACAGATCTCCTTGAAGAGCTCACCTGAATAATTCTAAATATAATACATGTTGAACTCAAAATAGCTATACATGCAAATTATAATTAAAAGTCGGGTCTCAAAATAAAAAAAAAAGCTCCAAGAAAATTTCAAAATACAAAAGAGTAAGAACAAGCCTAAAAATGCACAGATAATATCCAAAATTTGAAAAAAAAAGCCCTTCCTCTGGCTGCCAGCAAGCAATCTAACACAGCTAAGAGACTAACGTTTTTATCATTTGAACAATAATTTCAAACAGTTAAATATGGTTTATACAACCAGCTTAAATATGTTGAGTTACAGTTTATGTTACGTAAAGAATGCTGAGAATTTGAATGAAAAAGAATGTCAATCGGTTTGAAAGTTTTTTTTTAATATTAAGTCTATTTAAAATTAATAAATATATTTAAAAATTATAAGTCTATTTAAAAATAATGAGTCTATTTTAAACTTTTTTTTTACACATCTATGCCACAATATCGCTCAAATAATATTAATTTTAGTTCTCTCTTCCGAAAGAAAAAAATGCAAGAAAGGGAAGAACATCTTTCATGTTGGCGTTTTTCTTCCTTTTTTTTTGAAGATTTTATGCTAGTTAATTCCACCTTCCTAGCCTGGTATCCATGGATGATGTATCATTATTTTACCTTGTGCATTTATTTGTATTGTACTTTCAAACTATAAATTCATTTTAAAGATTTTGAGCAGGACATCTAAGCTGTTTTTCTGAAAGGAAAACATATTTATTTGCAAAATATGTGTTTTACTTTATTGCTACAATAAATTGCTTTCCAGTATTTTCTTTATTTTTTAAAGAGAGGTTGTGTCTATGGAGCTTTAGTCAGGTTGCGTTTTGTATGGCGAATTGTCAGAGATATATGAGAGGATTCGTCCTACGTTGAATCATCTAATGAGCTTCATTTGCGAATCTCCGTTTTCAGAATAATTCTACAAGTCTCGGAAGTTTGTAAAGTGCGTCGACAAATAAAGCTAGCATCGTATTTCAGTTAGGAAATGAAGTTTAATATTTGTTTGTGAAACTTTAACCATTATTTTTTTTCAGATAACAATGTTACTTGTTAGAGAAATGTAAAAAAAAAAAAAAGAAAGAAAGAAAGGAAAAAAAAAACCTTCAAATTTCGATTTTCTTTGTAATATTGCAAAGTAAACTAAATTTATTGTGAAAAAACTCTTAGTTTCTGTTAGAAAAACGGTTTCAAAGTTCAAATTTTGATTTATGATTTCACTATGACTTTCTTTTTTTTCGCGCACGTTAAGTAGAAAGGTAATAGTTATTTATTTTGTAGATTTGTCTTTAATTTATTTAACAAATGTCAGTAAATAAAATAAATTTATGAATTTAAAGATCTATAGGGAGTTGCTGAACATATCGCACATAAGTCGTTTAAGGGGCCCATACAGTGGCGTAGCAACAGTGTTTGCCGCAGAGGGCAGTTCCTCAGTTTTCCGTCCTTTCGTTGTAAAATAGCTAATACAAGAAACTGTCAAAATTGTTTAAATTAAAACTAGAAATTCAATAGAGTAAAAAAAGACATACCGTAAAGTAGGGCCACTTGGACCCAAAATTTCATACTTTTTGCGAGTTTTACACTGAATACTTTGTTAAACCAATAATGTCAACCGATAACCTTGTTTTTACCACTTTTCAGACATTCTGCTACCACCTAAAGATTTTTTAAAACACCGAATTTAACTCTTTATATGTGTTTTCTATTTCTAAAAATTGGGTTCAAGTAGCCCCGCCCTGGGGCTACTTGGTCCTACTCAGCAAATCCATTAGAAAAAGCTGTAAAACAGGTGGTGGTATCAAGAAGGACCAATGATTTTGAAAAATAAACTCAAAACGTACATTCTAGTGAACAAACTATTTATATAAATTGCAAATTGTTTATATAAATTAATATAAAATCAACGTATGCATGAAAACGTATATATTTTTAGGCAAATATAATCTCTCATATAGAAATATAATCTAACTACAGATAAAATTAATTGAAACGCTTATTATTTAAACATTAGAAATAATGAAAACCTCTCAATTTAATGGCATGGGTGGATTTTTTTCCTCTAATATTATTTATTACTTTTTCTTTCTAGCAAATAAATACTACAGAATGACCAGGCTTGTTTTGTGAACGATCTTTTAATTTCCTTTTTAGAACTTATATACTTAAGTCAAAATGGGATGATGCCGCTCTCCAAGACATTTTTCCGGAATTAGTTGAATCTGGACAGAATTGCAATTTTTCCTTTTAGTAATCGACATTACTTCCTACTTCAAGAGGTTATAAATAGTAACTAGATGGTTTGGGGTTGTTTTAACGCTGAGTTCAAGTAACCCCATTTTACGGCAACCAGTGAACTTTTACTAATATGTATTTGCTACTGTATTAATTATTATAAAGCTATTACCTTAAAACTCTGTTATTTTATCAAAAATAAAATGCAAACATAAAACTATCTTGACCTGGATGATATGAAAAGTTTTCATGAATTTACATGTGAACGTTTGCAGACACAAAAAATAACTGTTTAGGCAACTTGCAATCATGAATTCAATCAGAAAAATACAAGAATAGCATAAACTTTGTTTCATGCTCCAGCCTCTACCTAGTACTGCTACCTGCCACAGAGAAAGTTTTTTAAGTCTATACATTGAGTTATATAGGACCGGGACGGATTTCAAACACACCTGGCGGCTCAAGTAGCCCCACTTTACAGTACCTAATTTCAAAAGAAAAAAAGGAGGGGGATATAAGAACTCACTCTTGGAGATAATTGTTAAATTTACGTCAAAAAACGAAATTTAAGGCAAATTTTAGTAAAGTTAGGAAAAAGGGCGGGCTGAGTTTGTTCTCGTTTTTTTTTTTTTTCAAAATTAGTCTCGTTTAGCGTTTTTTTTTTTTTTTTTGTTGACGTTTGGGGATCGGTGGGCACCACAAGGAAATTTTCCGTAATCCGGAAATAGTCAGATACTCTATTCTAAAAATTTAAACTCTGAAATATGCAATTTTAGGCTATCTTTGGAAAAACCTATGTGTATCGTTAGGAAGAGAGGGGCGCCGAGGTTTCTTAATGACATATTTTTAAAATTGACATGAATTTTAAATGTATCTTTAGTGGTTTAGTGGATATGAAAGCTTTGGGTTCTTTCTTTGGAAATATTTCAGCACCGAAGTCTCAAAAACGCAACTCTAGGCTACCTGACGTTATGAGGTTCCCTAACATCTAACGGCAAGGAAAACGTTGTGAAACCAGGCGGCTTTCTCCTGGAAAATGTCCAAAATCTATCTTAAAGCTGAAGTTCGTTTTAGGCTATCTTTGAGAATGAAAGTTTAGTGAACTCTGTCACCCACACAAATTTCTAAGAACGAAATTTTAGGAAATCTTTAAGGATGTTAGGAAACAGGGTGGAAAGTTTTGAATTCCTTCCTCGGTTTTTTTTATTTTTATTTTTAAATTGATGTTTTCAAAACGCATTTTAATTCTTTGGAGACGTTAAGTGAAGGGAGTGGGATTAAGTAATATCTCTTTTAAATATTCCAAAGTTAAAGTGCTAAAAATGTATTTTAGGTTTGGCTATCTTTGATCACGTCAGGAAATCAAGGATAGTCAGGGTTCAAAGGCTGTTTTCACAATTGTATCGAAGTTTTAAAAACGTAATTTTCTGCTATTTGTTGGGACTTTAGAATATAGGGTAGGAGTTTTCTCGAGGAAAGTTTTAAAATTAAAGGCCTAAATATATATTTTTTGGCTATGCTTGCTAACGTTACGGGAAAAGGTAGAGTTCGGAATCTGTACAGAAATTTTTCATCATTGAGGTCTAAAAACATATTTCTTAGCTATCTTTGGTGATATCAGGAAAAGGGAGAAAAAATTCGAGCTTTTTCAATCACACATACATTTTGAAGCTATTCGCGGTGTTACTACAGATGTGTAGACAGAGTAGACAGACAGACGTTGGTAGAGACTTCAGAGTAGAGTAGGGAGAGGTTCCCAATCGAAATTATTTGAAACTGAATACGCTAAAACGCAATTTTAAACTATGTTTGGCCCTGTGATGAGCAATAAATTGTTTCATGTACCATTTTACACTTCCTCCCTTTATTACTATTGTCATGTTTTTCCTGAAGTAAAAAAAAAGAAAGTTTCTGTTTCACAAGGAGGTTTTGAAGAAACTCTCTTAAAACCCAACGATAACTTTTTCTTATATCGAAAATTAGAAAACTTCATTGTTTTCTTCCTCCTGGAGTTAACCTCTACAGTCTAAAAAAACCCACTGGTCCCATAACTTTCTCCTGTCGCCCCCGCAGAGAAAACAAAGGAATGGTACTGATATGCTGTCTAGAAAGACAATTGTTTTGTATCGAAGTAATTTAACTGGTGTAGTGATACAAAAGACTTACCTTACGAAGAGATTTTCTTTTTGCCTTTTATTTGCATAAAGTTAAAACACATCTGTGTGTGAGAAGTACCGTATAACTTCGAATTAACGATACCCGATTTGACGATTTCCTCAATTTAACGATACATTTTATTGGTCCCGATTTGGCTGCATTGACTATGTATGCTCCTCGAGTTAACGATATGCTTGATTTTAAGATAAATTTTGTACAAACTCTTGACAATCGTTAAATTGGCGTGATATTGTATATTATTTGTTCTGCCCATAGTCATTCAAAACGAAAAAAGAACATTTCGTCTGTTTCATTTCGAACAAAATTGTTTTGCCCGATTAGAACGAGTAAGTACAGATTCAAGATCAATTTGAATAATTGAACTATCATTACAGTTTAAAATCGTAATGGTGAAAAAAAATCATTTTTTACGTTCATTTTAAACTATATAGTTGAACTCAAGAAGGAATAAAGTAAAAACAAAAGTTCTATAAATGATGAATGTAAAATTTCCTTATAAAAAGTTTTAACCCCTAAAATACTTTTTTCTAAGCTGCATTCATTTATTTGTGATGTAATGAAATGTGTGCGTAACAACATAAAGATATTTTTGTTAGAACACATTATTTATTTTTATGTTACTTGGTTTTTTATTTACTTGAATTATTTTGAAATTCATACATCACTTTGAACTTAATAATTTGCTGAGAAACAAAAATCTAATATAATGTACTAGACAATTACTTAATATCTATATTACCTGCTCGTAAATGTACTGATGCCTTTTTTTATTTTCTAAAAAAGAAGCATAATAGGATTAGTTTCATGAGTTTCTGTCCTCCCAAAACTCATAATAAAACCTAAAATACTTTGCTAAATTGGATTACTAAAAAGAGTATCTGAGCACGCTTAAACGGAAAAAAAACTAATAAAATTTCCCATGAGTTTCAAGATAGAAATATAGAAATGTGATAGATGCCACTCCTAGTTTTATTTGTGTGTATGTTTAGAGTTAAGTATTTGCTTAAGAGTAAAAACTCTGATGGCTTCTAAGCTTGACATCTTACAATTACAGTTCTGTGATTGTTTGCCAAAAGTCGAAAAGTCAAATTTCATACCGCAAAACAGAATATTTGAGTTATCATTTTTTGGTGAAAAATTATATATTTTTTTATATCGTGTTTTGAGTTCATATTTTGATGTACAACTTCATCTTTAGATATATCAAATTCTGGCATAGAAAAATCCCACTCTTAAGACATGAGGCATGGAGAAGCAAAGGCATGTAAGTGGACACTGTCAAGTTTTGAGTAAAACGCGTTTAAAGATAACATCCTAGGTAATCATTCATTGATTTTTTTTTCTAAATTATGCTGTATAACATCAACTACCATTGCTACTAGTACCATCTCTTGCTCCAAGAAAGAGGAGAGGTACATCTACCATGCGTACTGGTTATGTCCAAATGTTTAATTTTGTCACTTACATATCCCTTCGCTTCTCACTGCCTCATGTTATGTTTGGTAAAGTTGAAAATGTTCAAATTCGGCATTTCAACATTTGGCACATTACACAAACATTCAGCATTTGGCAAAATTTGATTATTTTCGTAGATTAAAGCAGTTAAGAAATTATATTTGTTCACAAGCTAACGAAAATATAAATGTAGCTAGGAATTGAGAACATAGCACAAAATCCGTCGATATATGCAGCAACTGTAATGTCTAAAATACATTTTTTTTTTTTTTGCTAACACTAATTCAGCACGTCCGCGTATTGGGTAGTGTAATTCGTGTGACCTTCAAATCCTGTTAGGTAGTGAAATGTTCTTAAATTTATTTCAGTTGAACTATTCGTCAAAATATTTACAAAATAGTAGAAAATTATTAACACCATTTTACCATTAGTTTTTTTTAAATGTACTATATAAATTAAATGTAATTCACACACACACAAACAAATCTCAACATTTTGGCAATCATAGTTTTACAAATAAAATGTCTTATGAGTGGAAGAAGTGAGCATGAGGAGAAATGGGCATCATTCGTTCACAAAATTTGTATTATCGCAGCACAATTTATACAATGCATTATCGCCGAAAATGCTTTTTCATTTGTTCTAAAAAGCGTTCTGCGTCAAGGAAATTACTCTAAACAAAAATATTGATGTAGGTGCCAAAGTTTTTAACTGTTACTCTTGCAGTAATAAAGATATATGTAGATAAAACATAATAATTTAATTATTTCCCTTTTTAAAGAAAAAGGTTGGGTGGTTAGTATTTATGGAGAAAATTAGACAAACTAATATTTTTTAACAACTGCAGTAAATTCTAAACCAAAAGGTCAGTATTTCCAAAAGTATGACAAGTAAAGGTATACATTCTTTAAATTAGAAATATTTTAGAAACAATCGCTGTATTGAGAAAACAATTGCTGCACATTTGCTTTCATAAATACGTATCAGTGTTATTAGGTCATAAAAACTAAATGTTTTTTTCTGAAAGCTAACTTTTTAAGTAATTATTGTCATATTTTAAAATGAAATCACATGCAATCATTCTTTAGATGAGCTTAAATATGAATAAGGAAACATTTAAGCAATTTTAAACAATTCAAATATAATAGTTAAGAAATAATCATAGCTCATAGTAGAGCAAATAAAATTTTAGGTTGCAAGCATCAAGAAAGTATTTCTGAAATATTATTCAACAGTTTTAATTAATTTTAAGAACCCAAGTTAAAAAAGTGCAATTTAAATTTAGTCAAGGAATGAACATTTAAAAAAAAAATGTTTACGAGCAGCTGATTTTTTGTTAATTCTTTCTTATTTTTTTATTATACTGTCACTTTTATTTACTTATTTGTTACAGATCTTGAACTCGGAAGAACAAAAAGAAACCAAAACTATTTAGCAATGCCGATGACAACCAACAATTTCAGGTTTAGGAAAAAAAAAAAAAACATTTTAAACGGTTTCGTTTATTCATTATTCCTTGTTAATGGAGAATGAGTCTTTCTTTTTCTGAAAACAAACACATAATATCTGCTTTAAATAATCATAACGTATTCAAAATGAGTACTTTTCGTAAGCATTTATAAAGATTTCAAACAGAGAAAAATGTTTTTTTTTTCTTCTGTACTTTCTTTACATATCTTGTTCTTCTTACCAAGGCATCTTTACGAAAAATATCCCAAGGCAATTCCTTAAAGAATAATTTAATCTAAGATTACATAACAATGACTCATAAAAGAGGGGGAACATGTTTGTATGATGTTTATGTATTGAAACTGTAGTTCTTGTTTTGCCTGAGGACTTGAAGTAACTTTTTAGAAAAACCTAAAGTAAAAAGAAAACAAAATTATCTCTCATTATCTATAAGGATAATGTTTGCCTTTTCCCGGTAACCGCTAGCTATCGCTTAATTTAATTTTGTAGAATTTATTTTAGCGAAAAGAAAATGATTTAGATCCAAAAAATGGTTATCTCTTTAAATTTTTCTGGTATCTTTTATTTTACAAAAAATAAAGCAATAAGCAATGATTTTAAAAGATTAACCAATAAATGAGGAACATTTGTAAAAAGAAATACACATAATGCAGTATCTTAAAAATTTAGTTTTCAATGCATTTTTTTGGAAAAAATGTTTATTTAATTTTAGCTTATCGAAAAGAAAAAGAAAACACTACGTCATGATTTATTAAGGGATCCAAAAGCTTGAGTGACATTTCATTTTTACTTTTTTGAAATTAACTTTTTCTACCCAGTTTGCATCTTTAACGAAAACTGCAATCCTGTCCCAAAATAAAGAGTTGGAAAAGTTATTTTTAAAATATAATAAGAATATTAATATAACAATTATAACTTTAGTGTCAATTTCCCAAAGAAATGAAATTGAAATTCTGCGTTGTCAATATCTTATCATAAATCTTTTTTTAAAAAAGTGCGCTTATATTTGAAGCAACCGGTTTAATATTTCACATACGTAATTATATTTATATTGTTTTGCACCGCCGTTTTGCATTTAGTTTTTTTTTACTTCCTTTTACAAAAAAGGAAGTATTGTATTCACGAAAAAAAATTCGCTCAAAAATCGATCTTAATTTCCATTTTATTCACCCCCGAATGAATATTGAGTTTTTTTTCGACTCGACCACACGTCGATAAGTGCCTAAGAACGTATAGACAAGCGAAATGTCCATAATGATGATTCCCGAGGTAATTACAGCAAATTTTCTCGTGACGTCCGTATGTACGTATGTATGTGCGTATGTGCGTATGTGTGTATGTGTGTATGTGTGTATGTATCTCGCATAACTCAAAAACGGTATGTCCTAGAAAGTTGAAATTTGGTACGTAGACTCCTAGTGCGGTCTAGTTGTGCACTTTATCTTTTGGCTGCATTCCTATGTTCTTAGGGGATCTTTTGCACCTTTTTGGGGTGAAATCGTTGTTAATTTCGATGTAAACTCAAGTGATAATATAATTTGTCGGACACTTGGCGATATATCGTCAGTCTTTTGGTCGCCAAGTTTTGCCGCCAACTTGGCGACATATTTGGAGATTTTTTTTTTTTAAATCTGATTTTAATTTGGCCACTGTTGGTGATATTTAGAAAGTGAACTATTGAATCACATTAAAATTGCCAGTAACGGGAAAATGGCATTAAATTGGAGTAAAAGGAAGTCATGTGATGCACACATCAGCTCGTTTTATTTTATTTTAAACTACGTTTGCAATACGTGCATGTAATGGAATTAAATTTTGTCTGCTGTAACGTGGATCCGCTCATAAGGCCAAATAGAACAATCAGATCCCATCTTTTTTTAATGTATTATAATGCAATTTCGCTAGATCGTGACTCATTCGTCATCAGAAAGCCTAACTGGTAATAAACCGTTAGGTGTAGCAACTGTTATTGCAGAGGAGGGATGTCAAAACTACTAGATCATATTCAACCGTGTCCTCCGTTTTTTTATGATTCACTGCAGTTAACAAAATAAGTTATTTATTGTTCTTAATTCAAAATTTAACGTAAGTTGACGAATTTAGTAAGAAAAATGTTGTGCATTTCTCGGGTAGTTCGGCGATTTGTTAACTTTGAAAAGTAAATAAAGCGGTGGTTTCGCCTATTTCCACTATGCAGTTTTAATTACAGCTTATTGCTGATTAATTAACTAATTAAGAACTTACTAAAGTGTCTCTCTGCTAAATATGATGCACATATGAGGCAATGAGAAGCAAAGAGATGCAAGTGGACATTTAGAAGTTTTGAGGAAAACGCGTATAAAGATAACTTCCTATTCAGGCTTTCATTGATTTTTACTTCCTTTTACAAAAAAAGGAAGTATTGTGTTCGCGAAAAAATTTTCACTCAAAAATTGACCTTAATTTCCGTTTTGCTCTCCCCCAAATGAATGTTGAGTTTTTTTTTTTTTTTTTTTTTTTTGACTCGACCACACGTGGATAAGTGCCTAAGATCGTATAGACACGCGAAATATCCATTTTGACGACTCCCAAGTTAGTTACAACGAGTTTTCTCGTGACGTCTGTATGTACGTACATTTTACATTTCTACGCATAACTAAAGAATGGTTAGTCCTAGAAAGTTGAAATTCGGTACGCAGACTCCTAGTGGGGTCTAGTTGTGCACCTGCCATTTTGGTTGCATTCGGGTGTTTCTAAGGGGGTCTTTTTCTCTTTTTTGGGGGTAAATCATTGTTAATTTCGATGAAAAAACTCAAGTGGTGTTATAATTTGGCGGACACTTGGCGATATATCGCCATTCTTTTGGTCGCCAAGTTTTGTTGTCAACTTGGCGACAAATTTCGCATTTTTTTTTAAATATAAATTTGGTTTCAATTTAGCCACTGGTGGTGATATTTAGATAGTAAACAATTGAATCACATTAAAACTGCCAATAATGGGGAAATGACATGAAATTGGAGTAAAAGAAAGTCTTGTGAGGCATACATCAGCTCGTTTTTTTCCAAATCGTGCTGTACAGTAACACCTACCCGGATTACTAGTATTATCTCTTGCCCCAAGACAGAGGAGAGTTTCATATAACATTTGTACAGGTTATCTCCAAATTTTTAATTCTGCCACTTACATCCCTTTGCTTCTCACTGCCTCTTATGTGCTTAAACTGTGATCAGGAGTAAACAAAATTAGAAAAAAACGAATGTTTAGTACCCCGACTGTAACGATTGCTCTTTCTTTTTTCTATTAAAGCAATTATGGAATTTTTTTATGTTTTTGAGTTTTTAAATGTGGTCTAATTGGTTTTTATTCAACATATTTTTTAAATTTTGTTTTTTTTTTTATTCTACATTTCTTTCTTTTTTTTTTTTTTTTTGCCTTCAACTTGGCTTAAGGTTATCCTTTCCCAGCGCTGGCCTGGTTGGTAACTCATGTTCCTAATTAAGTCAAATCGTATTTCTTTGTTAAAACTGCTGCACTGTTAAAAAATCAGGAAACTTTTATGGTAAATATTACTGTAAAATGGAGTGTTTACTGTACAGAAAAAATATTTCAGCAAATTGTACCGAGAAAAATAAACCATTGCAGCGCCAATTGATACACCTCGTGACTTACAGGTGAAACAGATAACACCGCATTTCCCCTCGCTCGATGTGTCCTAACTCGAATGGTTGACAGCAAAGCCGCTTGCCAATCTGAAGGTCCCGAGATCCAACCATCTATTCGCATTTTGTTTTTATTCTACCGTAAAATTTTACAGTAAAAATGGATTTTACGATAAAAATTACTGACAACATGGATGCCAGTAAGTTTTACTGTAAAATTTCAGGATTTTTTGTAACAGTGTGGGAAACATAATTCCAACTTAAATTTTTCTTTTCGGTTCTTTTTCATATTATTATTTTTTTGAATAATATGAAGCAAAAATTGGAAACGAATGAAACGCGAATAAATGAGATATTCGGCCATGAACTTTACGGTGCACATGTATCTTAATGTGTATTTTATTTATGTGCATTTTGTTATTTCAATTCCCTCATATTAGACAAAAAAAAATGTCTAACTTGTGCTTAACTGCTTCCCTGATTACACAGAAAAAAAACAGGATTGTTATAAAATAGTTATTGAAGTTTCTATAAGATAATTTTTGGTTTTTGAATAGCAGCAGCAATGTTATGGTAAACAAAAAGCAAAAAAAAAAGGCATTCACCTTAACGTACTTTATTTGATAATGCTTATTTATTGTTATTATAAGACAAATAAAATTTTACAACATCAACAGAATTATATTAACGAAATGTGTAAGTTTTAAGATATTTAAATGAAGAATTGGTGTAATCTAAATAATAGATTTTAAATTGTTTTTTTTTTTTTTTTTTTTTTTGAATACATTTTTTGCCCTTTTTAACGATAGTCTTTTTCCAAAAGAAAAAAAAGATATTGGCAATTTTGATCTGAACAGTAAAACTCATTTATAAAGCCGTATTACGTTTTACAGTCAATTAATCCGTTAAATGGCTCACTCGTATAATAGAATACATATGTAAACAAACAAACAACAGACCGATGAGCCATTGACTGCGTACAAAATGCAGTTCTAGTTCTATATTCCATTTGTAAATTTAATGGAAATACGGATTAATGTGCAATAAAATAAGAAATAAGAAATGTTTAACTAGTACAGCTCTTAAATATAAAACTGTTTTTAAAATGTTCTGATAATCGAAATAAAGTAAATGAAAACATTTATAATGCAATCCAAGCTCCACGCTTGCGGAGAATATAAAGCCATATATTATAAGCTTTGAAAGGAAAATTATGAATATATGCCACAAAATGCCTGTCACGTGGAAGGGATTTTATGAACGAGAAAAAGCATCTCGAAAATTTAAAAGCTTTGTGTGGTTTTTGGAATTTAGCCGTTACCAAATTTAGCTGTGCTGAATTTCAAAAATGATAAAAGGAATAATGCATTTAAAGTGTCGCTGAAATAACATTCCATTTATTTTCCCCCAAAAAGCAAATTTGATATTTTCCTTTCATAACACATTTTTCATCGCATTTGAGTTAACTTATGCTTGACACTTTTATTACAGAAAGTATATTTATATTTCATGGTTCTTAAGGACATTAAACACATGGATGAAGCCCAGTGATGACTTGTTTTCTTAATACTTAAGCATTTAAAGTTTGATATGCAAACATAATAAAGATAGTGTCTAATTAAATTTTTTTCACCACAAATAGGTACAATTCAAATAGGTACAATTGATGCAGTGAGGAGTCAAAGAATGTAATAGGACATTTTCAAGTATTAAGAAAAGGTTTTTTTTAAGCTGCGGTTCTAGGTAGGCTTTCATTGAAAAGTTTTTCTAAATCAATCTGTATAACAGCACCTACCAGGACTACTAGTACTATCTTTTGCCCGAAGACAAAGAAGAGTTTCTCCTAATATTTGAACTGGTTGACTCTGAATTTTTAAGCTCGCCACTTGCATCTCTTTGCTTCCCACATCCCAAATTTATCTACTGAATTGGTATACGCAAAACGTGACTGACACTAATAGAAGTGACAGTTTCCTTTCAAATTAGTGATAAGTAAAAGCTGTCTACTATTTGCTTTGTTAAGAAAAAACATCAAAAATATACCTGAAATATCCGTTTGAAATGAAATCAGCTGCATAAAAACACAAAAAGTGACTGACACTGATAAGAGTGAGTTTCACTTTAAATTAGTGACAGGTGAAAGCTCTCTACTATTTGCTTTGTCAAGAAAAAAAAAATCAAAATATACCTGAAATATCACAGTTTGAAATGAAATCAGCTGCATTAAAACTCAGTTTTTAGTTTTGATTAGAATGCGTTGCCATGAGTGTCATTAAGGTGGACTTAAATGAAAATGTAACATATTTCTTAGTTACCTGGTGTGTCCAGGTAGCTGTAGAGGTAGTGGGGGGGGAAGAAAAAAAACTCACTGCTGAATCAGTTCCAGCTTTTACCAGCAAGCGGTATTTCGGGTATATAAGCTGGTGATCAGGCAACAAAATTGTCCAAGCTGCTGTCAGTCAAGTTTGCAAATAATCAGCTTGTTCTTAAAAATGCTTTGCCAAACTATTTTTGTCAATGGTTCCGTGTTAACAAGGTAAATTTAAACAGGTCTCGGACAACAAATTCTAACTCTTGCGAGAACACTAGTTGGGCGCGCGTAAACATTTTTTTTTTCCTTCCTTTATTTTACAAACAATATTATCAATTTCTTGGCGCAAAAATGTCCCCATGAATGAATATCAGTGTCATGGAATTTTTTTGAGATTGTCTTTATTTTTTTTTGAGCAATCACGATTGCTTATTGCTTTCATTTGACTGTTTTTGGCGTCCTATCATTTTATTTTCACCCACCACCACCCTCCACAGCATCACCGTCGACCGGCTCCTCACGATGCTGCTCCAAAAGCGAAAAACCGTTTCCAGGTTGCATCCACGTCCTGCACCACACGCGCATACATACACGCACGTATACACACACAAACATATACATACGCCTACACACATACACAAACTCATACATACACGCACATACACACACAAACAAAAACATACACACAACTCCTCACACATTCATGCATACATACAGACACCTACACACACACAAAAACATACACACAACTACCCACACATTCATGCCTGCACACAGACACAAACACACATACCTACACACACATACACATACCCTCTACACACAACTACCCCACACACTCATCACACTCATGCCTGCACACAGAGACATATGCCTACACACACACATACACTTTCCCCCACCACACACAAACACTCATACACACAACAACCCATACACTCATACCTGCACACAGACACAAACACACATGCCTACACACATACACATACCCCCTACAAACAAACACACATACCCCCCACACACATATAAACACACACGACCACATACACACACACACACACTCGTGATTGCGAAAAACATAATTTGAATTCAAGAGGTCAAAATTCAAACTAATTTTTCTTTTTTACTTTATGTTTTTTAAAGTTTTTAATTATGCAAAGTGCACGCCTGAATTGGTCTGGAAAAGGCCCCATCTGAAAACTTTAAAAATTCAGGTTCCGCATCATTTATAAAAGAAAAATTCGTTAATATGAAACATCAACGCCAATTGCATTCAAGGGTTTGTAATCTACACTGCGTCAGTTTAAATTGTACAGTATCTGTGTCACTAAGAAAATATTTGTTTTCAAATATATAATTCCCTCGCTGTCAAACTTTGAAGTCTCTTGGCCTTTTATGATCAGTGGGTAGACACGAAAACAACTGATGAGAATTTATATTTTATTTTATTTAATTTATTTTTAGTTATTTAAAGATTATTCAAATTACACTTTGCTTTGAAGCATCGCATAGAGTATGGTAATGTATTTTAAATGATTTTTAACTTCAGTTTATAAGTAAATAAAAATATTTTTGTGTATTTTTCTTTACTGTTAGTCTCATATAACACTAAATTGTAGACCCATTATATAGTAGCAAAAGAGAATAATTAAATAATAATAATAATAAAAAATATGAAGTAACAATCAATTTACAATCTGATTATTATAAGAATAATATTAATTATAAATTTAAGATTTTTAACACTTATAATATGTTACACTAATATTAATATTAACATGAGGATATTTGACATGTTATCATGTGCCCCTATATGTTGCGTTTAAGGAGTCTCAGCCCTTAAAACTAACTTGCATGAAATATAAATAACAACAAATTAATCCTGATTTAATACAAAAAAAAGAAAAAAAAAACTGAACGTCTTTTTATCCAGAAGCTCATTACTTTTTACATTGAAAAAGGCGTTTCTACACTGTTAAAAATGGGTATTCAAAAATAATGAAAATTTACTCATTTTTGAATACTTTCATTACTCAATATAGCTCCGAATCAATAAGGTTCAATTTTGAGAAACACATGTACTCATTTTTTTTGAGTACATTCTGGTAATCAAATATGAGTACACATTTGTTTCAATTATAAACACATTCATTAATTAATAATGAGTTTTCAGCTCAGTTATATGTACTCACTTTTGAGTACATTTTTGAATCAAATATGAACACATTCATTAATTAATAATTAGTTTTTAGCTCAGTTATATGTATTTATTTTTGAGTACATTTTAAAATCAAATATAAAATACATTAATTAATTCTGAGTTTTTAGCTCAGTTATATGTACTCATTTTGGAATACATTTAGAAATCAAATGTAAACTCATTCATTAATCAATAATGAGTTTTTAGCTCAGTTATATGTACTCATTTTTGAATACATTTAGAAATCAAGTATAAAGGCTTATTTCAAATATATGAATTGGGTCAGCTCACTTTTGAAAACATTTTGAATTCACATTCTAAGTATTGCCATGCACTTTAGTGCAATTATCATTTCAGTCATTTAAAAGTCCATAAAAATTTTTGAGGTAAAGTAGTGTGAAAATAAGTGAATTTTGTGTTCTATTTTTTTAAGTGCATAATGTAAAAAAAAATTCCGTAAAAATTACGGTTTTTTACCGGCAGCTGGGTTGGTTGTGCAAAACTGTAAAATTTGCGGAGAATACCCCTCAATAGAATGGTGTTTTACTATACAAGGTCAAATTTTTCCCATAAAATTTACAGAGGGGCCGTGGTAGCCCGATCGGTAGAGTGTCGGATTCGGAGCCGGAGGGCCTCGGGTTCGAACAACGCCCCCTATATCTGGAAGGCCTGCTCACGGGCCAGTCACGTGGTCAAAATGAGGGCCAGTTTCTCTCGCGCCGTGACTTGACGGAAATCGGTCGGGAAAGCGCCGTGCGTACAATGTAACACGAATTTAAATATTAAATAAAAAAAAAGGTGACGCATATCTTTTTTCAATTAAATCACCAATCTAATAGAATAGACAGCTTATTTCTACTTCACCTCACAAAATCACTTATTTTACTAATTTTATAAGTGAAACTTGTGCGTTTTCCAGGGCAGAAAATTAATCTTCAAATTTTGTACTTTCACACGTTTTCAAAATTTCAAATAGACATCGGGGGGGTTGGGGAAACTTGTACCGTAAATAATTATGAAATTATTTAGAGCGTACATTTTTTTCATGTAGGGTTATTAATAAATGAGAAATATTTTATTGAGTCTTGTTTAATTTGAAGTTTCCAAGTTTCTTTTTTCTTTTTTTCTTTTTTTTTTTTTTTTTGAAGAAATAATTTATCTCTGATTTTTCAACTTAATCTGCTTTGGTAAAATGTTCTTTTGCTATAAATATCAAAATAGGCAATTAGTTGAAGACTTTTTGGGTGGAACTATACAGCTTTGGCAAATTAGTATAACTTACTTCAAAAGGAAAATAAATAAGTTGAGCCTACACATAAGTAAATAAATATTCCTAAAATATTTTAAACAAAATATCTGTGAACAAATAAACGACTTAATTGTTTAAAGAGATTTTGCTTTTGTTCATATTGATGTAATTTTGTACTTTCACACAAGTAAATCCTTTCTTGTAGAAAAAGTTCTGAAAAAAATTTTAAAAAAAAAAGGAATGCTTAGCATATGTTATGCTTTCAACTACCTTATGAATGTGATACTCAAATAAAGACAATATTTTAAGCACAGTAACCTTTTTATTTGCACATGATAACACATACATCACATAAAAAACACCTATTACCATTTATGTTACACATGAGGTCAAACAAGAGCTAACACTAAAATTATTTAGCTATTAGGAACTCACAATCAAAAACATGAAAAATTAAGAATCACGTACAAACAGTTTCACACTACATATGCAGAGGTGGTGGTCTACTATTTTACACTCATAAATTCTCATAAAGCACGGTTTAATTTAATTGACTCTTTTCTTTTTTATATACAGCATCAATAATGATTAATAATAATTTAAATTTTAATTGATAAAACTTAAAATTATTAAATATAATAGAAAAATTCAGTTTTTTTTTTTTTTAAAGGGGTTTAAGAAGATGTTCATTTCTCTTTGTACAATACATTAAGAAACTTCATTGTCCATAAACTAATTAGAAATTAAAATTCTGCACACTTTCACAATCAGGGTTGCTAATCAATTTTGCAAGAAAAATTCCCTAATGATTTCCCTGCATGAAAATGAAACATTATAAACGAGCGGACACTGATATTTGAAAAAGAACATAAATAAATTGATAATTTCACCACAGGTTTTTAAAAAAAAATCTAAATAAGTAAGGGAAAAATAAATAAGAATTCATAATAACTGAAATAATAGCATGGTGATTGAATATATTCAACTTTTTACTCAAAAAAAAAAAAAAAACTTCTTTTGACCATTCATTACATGGACCTAAAAGTGTGTAAGTGATCCAGAATAATGATTATTGACGACTAATTTCATACACTCAAAATTATCATGAAATTCAAGAATCTATTTTTATGATGAATATTTTAATATTTAACTTGAAAATAAAAACTTAAGCAAAATTGCCATTTTTTATTTTACTCTATTAATATTATCATTATAATTATTACTAGTAATTCATTTGTTTTTTCGAGGTTTATATATTAGGAAATTGATTTTCGCAACTTCAATTTAAGAAGAAATAAATTCCCTGTATTTTCCAGGTTTTTGAGGAAATATTTGAAATTCGCTGGATGGTCAGTTCTCTTTTATATATATCATACATATATTTGAATTCCCTATGTTTTCCCTGTTTTCTTCAGGTTTCCCTGTGGCGTGGCAACCCTGACAATAATCTGCAATGTACATCACAGTGTTTCCACCTATTCCCTAGGTTGTAATTTTAAAAATAGTTTAGGATAATTCAGTCAAACTTTTACATTTTAAAGAGATAACTCATAGAAACAATATAAAATTGCTTATTTATTTAGTGTGGACAATTTACGTGCATCTTTCTTAAATATTTTCAGTGTATTTTTTTCTTTTTTGATCTTTTTTTCATTTTTTGAAGAGAATCATTTTGTTTTTTGCAAAAGTTGTTCAAAAATATATTAATGAAAAACCATACAATTTGTTTTTACAAGAAACAGAGAATCATGACTCTCACATTCATCGATACCTAGAGAAATATCATTTTCATCCAGTACATCAAGAGTGTATAATATTTTACAACCTTTCTGTGATTTTGACAACTGATAAATTTTGATTCAAAATGTGTTGACAACAATTTGTTTACAACTGCATATGTGAATTGAGAAACACAAACAACTTCGGGATGTGGGTAATTTCAACCCCCCACTGTCTAATTTTGATATCCAATCATTGTTTACATCCGTGTCAAGGGGCTTATCAGTGCATAAAGTTGATCGACATTGTTTCACACTTTAGTTTCAATAGAACTTTATGCGCTGCATATCCACTAATGTATGTTAAAATTGGCAAACTCGATTGAGTACTTACCATTTCTTCCGGAGTGATTAGAAAACCATTAAAAAAAGGATATGAATCTGAGCTATCTTCATCTTCATCCCAATGTTTGTCCTGAAAAAAACTTAGTAACAATTCTCCACAACTTTTCGATTTTAACACAAGGGGGTAAAAATTGTTTGCATTCTGAATTTTGTTTCAGTGTCATAAATTTGACGTCTACTGACATTGTAATTTGACCCTGCCAAGGTACGGTAAGACCCAAATCTGTCTTCTAATGAGTCTGTTTGTATTTTCCCTGGTAAAAAAAAATCGAAATTTAAAGTTTTAAAACAGTACTCGGCAAGAGCAAGCATAGTTTTTGTAGTATGGCTTATGGCTAGATGGGGTTTGCATTTGTTAATCCACCAGTTGTACAATTCATTTCCTCCCATTTGTCTAACCAATTAATAAAGTTAGTTAAGAACTTATTACTGAGCTGTGTCAGTATTTGGTGGTGAGAGGCGTTTGGAACTTATCCCTTTTATGCTCACCCCTTATACAAAGTTTTCACATTCATTATTGACCACCACTTGCAAAGAATCTGAATGTAGTCTGCTTATTGAATATGATGGTTTATATCATTTTCCTCACCAACCAGTTTAAGACCTTCAGCCACTACATTATTTAAAAATTTGTAAGACCAGTTTCACATTTTGTTTCTCAAAGCTGGTTGGAGCCAATGCATTTTCTGACAGCCCATAACCATACTTTAACAACTTTTCAGATTTCAATTTCATGCAATTTTTTTAATGCATGAAAAGAAGCTGTACAAAAAGGTAGAAGGGTGTCAAAATTGGGATAGTACATGCAAGTGCCTAGATTTTTTTGATTAATCCAATTATTTTCTAAGGCACTTGAGGATATGAACGGAATCAAAAGAAAAATAGAAATATTTTCCTGGACTTCCAGGATAATCATACCTAACCCGCAACTCAGGGGGAGAGGCAAACATACTAACGGCCTTTTTACTAATAGCATTATTGTCAGTGGCTACTGATATGACATTAAACCCTATGGCAGCTAAACCAATCAAGATTTTTTTTTATATATGAATGGAAATCGTCAGCATTTATGCTACGGGACTGGCAAAATATGTGCCACATCTTTGTACGGAGACAATAAACTTTGGATCATAAATGTGAAAGCACTGGATGCAGCATTTGAGTCATTGTGGGACATACCAAATATTTCCCCCCCGACATAATCAAAATTAGGCTTTAAATGTATTTCAATCAATCAATCAAACTGATAATTTTCTCTTTCTCCTCTAAAAAAGTATATTTTTGTTTTACATAACTGAAAAAATTCTCATCATCTTGTTCACTGCAAGGATTCACATTAAATTCTGCACATATTCTTCTCAAAGTTCTCACATGAGGTAAAATAAAAACATTTGAACTTCGTAAAAATGTGTAACAATGAGGAGAAATAGACTTTAAGAGACAACAAAATACGAGAAAACTGGGAGAATACCTACGTTGCTGTTTTGTTACATTAAAGTTAGCAAACTGTTCAATTACAAAATTTAAAAACTTGATCTGTGAATCATCATTGCAACTATCTTTAAGTTTTAGGAGAAGCTGAAGAACAACATCACAAATTACTTTTGATTCATCAGAATTATTCACATCTGACTTACTTAACATTTTCAAAGAAGACAAAATTTTAAACAATATATTTGAATCATCGACTTTCATTGGAAAATCAAAAGTATCTAGTTTTTTTAACGAAAAATTTTTATGGAATACATATACATTTAAATCATTCTTTACAAGCATGCTGCACAATACCTCATGAGTTTGTGACAGATGCAACAAGAGCACGGAATCTTCTTCAGGAATGTAAGTCCAAAATTCATCAAGTTTTTGCTCTTGAAAACATTGCTTCAGTTCTTTTAAGGTAGAAAACAGAGTTTTGTTTTTATACTCATTGTCAGCAATAATACTTGCCTCTTGAGCTTTTTTAAAGAGAGATTCCTCTAATCTCTTACGTTTTTTAGAAGGAGATTCTCGTGCAGGTGTGACTGATGGCTGGAGGTAAGATGGACAGTTACCCCGGCAAAAATACAGGAATCGCTCCGTCTCTTAAACGAGGATGTTTTAGTTCACTCTTGAGAAGTCTCATCGACTTTTCATCGAAGAATTCTGCTTCATGAAGAATGTCTTCTTTGCGAAAATGTAATTCACATACCTAAGGAATAGAAAACTCATCAATAAAAAAACATATGCAAAAAAAATATTGAATGTTAAGAAAAGCGTTTAACTGAAAATGATAAAACTCAACGATATTGAACTGTATTTTTCTACTTAAAATCGGGCAGATAGGTGCAGAAAAAGATTTTAAAAAATCTTTCTGCAATAATAATTATCTGTCATCTTATAGATATGCGACAGGCGTCTCAGCATTGCATTGTTTACCTGATATCGATTGTTGCATTGATTTTTAAAATTGCAACATTGTTTAACAAAATTATTACTTAGCGAAAAATAATTATGTTTCACTTTCAAATATATTTTGTTGATATGATCAACTATATTTGTTAGAACACCAGTGACATAGCCACGGGGGTCCAGACCTTTCTCCTAAAATGAGTAAGAAAATTCAAAAATAAAAGTGTCCACTCTTTTAATATTTTCCTATCGCATGCATAAGATATGGAAATCAAATCTGAGCGCATACATTCCCCAACTCTTAAATTTTGTTATAAAAAAACAAGTTTCACAAAAAAAAAAAGAAGACGTAATTGGTGTAATATAGTTTAGCCTTGCATATTTAATTATTTCATCAAATGTTACTTTTAATACAATTGTAAGTGAACGTGACTTTAGATTTTTAATATTGTCAGAACGACTTAAGATGAGATAAATGTTGTAACGTAAAACTGGTTCCCAAATTCATCTAAAATAAAATGCATATTAAACGTCAAGGAGTCTCAATACATTATATGACATGGTGGCAGCTGAAAACGAACCTAAATTCAGCGATTTTGGCATGATAAAGGTTAGTAGTTATGCAATATAATAAAAGGTCAGTTAATAGATATATTCTGGCTATTGTGAAACTGAGTGTTACGTCACGCATGAAATGTCTATTTCATTTATTTTCTTTATTTTTCTATTTTTAGTGTTTTACGTTTGGCAACGTTGGTTGTGAGAGTAATTCAAAAATATGGTCGAGTTCGCTTGAAATGCAAAGTTTTAATGGTGGAAATAAATGTCTCGTTGAAATTAGCTTAATATTACTGATTATTTTAAACTGATCAATCATTACAACGCCTGTATTATTTATTAGGGTGATGGTATCATCAGTTTAGAAAGCGTTTTCATGTAACAACTGGCGTCCGTGACAGGACTGTTGTTCTGGATTGATATTTTGAATTCAGCATATTGGAATGGAGCTGAATAATTTAAAGAAGCTTCGCAAAGCTATTCGGTCTTCTTTCACGAGAATTGTTTCAAGAATAAAAATTCAGCTGGAATCTGCCGAGGCAGATAAACATGAAGTTCAAGTGGCTTTGACATTATTAGAAAACAAATGTGCTGAGTTAAAAGACATTAACGAAAAGATTTTAACGCTGCTTCTAAACGTTGAAGACGCAGATTTAGAAGAAGAAATGCAAGCTGTAGAAGAATACGATTCAAATTTTGTTGATATTCACACGAAAGGTATGTCAATTATTAATGTGCCTTTATTAGTAAATGAAAGCAGTGATACATTTTCTGAAAATAAGAATAAGCGGAAATTCAAATTACCTAAGCTAGAATTCAGAAAATTTGGCGATGATATTAAAGAGTGGCTTCCCTTTTGGAGCCAATTTCAGAAAATTCATGACGATTGTGATATTTCGGAAGATGATAAATTTCAGTATCTCATTCAAGCCACTGTCAAGGGTTCCAGAGCCCGAGAAGTAGTGGAAAGTTACCCACCCATTAAAGATAATTATTGTAAAGCCATTGACAGTTTAAAATCAAGATTTGGGAGGGAAGATCTCTTAGTTGAAATATACGTAAGAGAATTGTTGCAATTGATAATCTCAGTACACCAAACACGTCAGAACATTTCTTATTCATCTTTATATGATAAATTAGAGTCGTATTTGCGTGCACTTGAAACATTAGGTGTCACTACAGATAAGTGTGCATCTATGTTATTTCCTTTGGTAGAGTCATGTTTTAATGAAGATTTTTTGAAAGCATGGCATCGTAACGTAACTTTGGAGTCAAAAGATGATTCGAAAACACGTCTTGATAGTCTAATGAAGTTCTTGAAATCTGAGGTTGAAAACGAAGAAAGTATTAACCTGGCAGTATCTGGTTTTGGTTTACTTAGAAATAAAAGTTCTAAGGAAAATATAGAAAAGAAGCGGATTAATTTAAACACTTATAAGGACAAAATTCATACTGCATCTGCGTTGACTGCCAGCACTCATACAAGTGATTTTAAAAGATGCGCATTTTGCGATGGTAGACATTTGAGTTCGAATTGCTTCTCAGCTCAAAAAATGAATTTAGTTGAAAAACGGAAAATATTGAAGGATAAGGGTTGTTGCTATCTATGTTTAAAACCTGGTCACCAAGCAAAATTGTGTAGAAGCTATTTTAAGTGTACTAATTGTAATAAACGACATTTGACGATAATGTGCGATGAGTTTAAATCTGACACATACAGGCAACAACAAGAAATGAAAGAAACGGCAGTTGAAGAAAAATCAAAAGATGTTACCATGACAACCATGAGTAAAAGTCCAAGAGTTATTTTGCCTACGTTAAAAGTGAAGTTGGTCTCCACTTCCGGCCATAAAGAGATAGAAGTGAATGCTATTTTAGATACTGCATCGCAGCATTCGTATATTTTGAAGGATTTGGCGGCGAAATTAAATTATGAAAAAATTCGTGATGAAGTTGTAATTCACTCTTTATTTGGCGGTATCGAAACTGAACAACGACAGCAAAATTGTTACAGAATAAGGCTAAGAAAATTGGATGATACATTTACTTGTAATTTTGAAGCTTTAGATCAAGACATGATATGTAGTAATTTAAGTCCAGTCAAAAATGGACCTTGGCTGAATGAGCTAAAGAAGTTACATGTTTCTCTTACCGATGTTGATGAGAATCCTAAAGCAATTCATGTACTAATTGGCGCCGATGTATATGGGAAACTCGTAACTGGAAAACATGAAGTTTTACCGTGTGGCCTAGTAGCCATAGAAACTTTTTTAGGATGGACATTACTTGGGAAGTCACCCGAAATAGAACGAAATACCAACACAGCGATGTTGGTTACATCACTTTTTATTAAAGAAGCTGATATTTCAGACTTATGGAAATTGGATTTGATTGGCATTAAAGATCCAATTGAAAGACTCTCAAAATCTGAGCAAGAAGCTATTGCTAAAAATCACTTTCTTGAAACTGTTAAATTTACTGACAATCGTTATGAAATTAGTCTCCCTTGGTTAGAAAGTTGTGCACCTTTACCTGACAACATAGATCTGGCAAAAAGGCGATTAAATAAAGTAACTGAAAAACTTCTATTCAGCAATCATTATGATGCATATGAAGATATTTTCCATCAATGGTTGGAAGACGGCATGATAGAAGATGTTCCGGAAACAGAAATTAGTTCGTTCGGAAACTATTTACCTCATAGACCGGTGTTTAAAGAAAGTGCCACAACTCCTATTCGGCCAGTTTTTGACGCATCTGCTCGGATGGCCAACCAGCCCTCATTAAATCAATGTTTACATTGTGGTCCAAACTTAATCGAAAACATCCCAGATATATTAATGAGATTTCGCATGAAGAAAATTGGAATAGTAGCTGATATAAAGAAAGCCTTCCTCCAAATCGGTGTGTGCAAAGATGACAGAAACTACTTGCGTTTCTTGTGGTGGAAAAATAAAGATTGTAAAGAGTATAGAATGTTTCGCCACAAAAGATTAGTGTTTGGAGTGAAAAGCAGTCCTTTTCTTCTTGAAGCCGTTCTGAACTTTCACATACAAAGCTATGCTGAATCCTGCCCTGTTGTGGCTTCTATTCTTACAAAAGGATTTTATGTGGATAATCTCGTCACCAGTATAGATAGTGAAGAAGAAGTGAAACTGTTTGTTGATGGAGCCAATGAGTTGATGCTTCGAGGTGGCTTTGAACTTCGGTGCTGGGAAAATTCGTCATATGGCAAAGAAGATGAAACAGCAGATGACTCTAATGTTCTAGGTATGAAATGGGATAGCTCGTCTGATGTTCTTAGAGTTAACATGACATGGTTTGATGAAGTTAACTTAGAGAAAATTTCGAAACGAGCTTTACTGTCGACAGCACATAAAATATTTGATCCGATGGGGTTTGTTACACCCGTGACACTTTGCCCAAAGCTCTTGTTGCGAGAAGCATGGCAACAAGGTTTAAACTGGGATGAGGAAATAGCAGAGGATTTGAGAAAGAAATTTCTAACCTGGTTTGATTGCCTAAAAGATCTCAATTCAATTAGTTTTCCTAGGTGGATAAAATTTCCTTTAACTGACACTCATTCATGTTCTCTGCATACGTTTTGTGATGCAAGTAAAGATGCATATGCAACTGTTGTCTTCTTAAGAGAGCAAATAGAAGATAATGTAGACGTTTATATCTTAGCTTCAAAATCTCGCTTAGCTCCGACGAAAGGTGCGACCATTCCTAGATTAGAACTTTTAGCGGCTCTGATTGGAGCGCGATTAACAAAACACATCATTGATTCATTGGGTTGCACAAGTATTAAAGTGAATTACTGGAGTGATTCGACAACGGTACTCACGTGGATAAGCAAAGAGGAAAATTGGTCCATCTTTGTCAAAAATAGAATTGATGAAATTAGAAAATTAACTTCCACGACATGTTGGGGATATGTACCAAGCGAAGACAATCCTGCCGATTTACCTTCAAGAGGTTGCAATGCGAGTTCCTTTTTAAAAGGCAGATGGTGGGAGGGGCCACATTGGATGAAAGATCCGATTGAAAATTGGCCATGTTCCCTTGTAAATTTTCCGCTTATTGACGAAGAGCAAGTTATTAAAGAGAAGAAAAAATGTCCAGTTTTGTTAACTACCGCAAAAATAATGAACAAATCAGATTGGATGCATCGCTACTTTTCAGACTATAAACAGATAGTTCGTTTAGTGGCATGGATTCTTCGCTTCAAACATAATTGTTCAGTTAAACAAAATTTAAGATTGTGTGGAGAGTTGAATTCTCACGAATTTATCGAAGCTGAAACGAGAATTGTAAAAGTAGTACAAGAAGAATCATTTTGTGAAGAAGATAGAAAGATACGCAATCTCGAAACATTTAAAGATAGTAAAGGTGTCATACGTGTTAGAACAAGGATTTTGTACCGAGATGACACAGACGATTTTCTTATGCCAGTACTACTTCCATCAGAACACGAAGTCACAAAAAGACTTATTTTGTATGAACACAAAAGCAACTGTCATGCTGGTACACAGGTTCTTTTGAATATATTGAGAGAGAAATATTGGGTCCTAAATGGTAGGAAAACTATTAGGAAAATTTTATCGAAATGCGTTACTTGTTTAAGACACAAGGCAAAGTGTCTTCAGTCAGACCAGACACCTCTTCCAGCCGATAGAACAAAAGATGCAGCCGTTTTTCAGATCACGGGAATAGACATGGCAGGTCCAGTTTTTATAAAAGAAAAGCAGAAAATCTGGATAATAATATTTACATGCGCAGTCTATAGAGCGGTGCATTTAGAATTGGTGAATTTTGCATCTACTGAGAGTTTTCTGATGGCCTTTAAGAGATTTATGTCTCGACGTGGTAGAGTGTCTGTGGTATATTGCGACAACGGCCCAAATTTCGTCGGTGCGGCTAATGCACTAAAGCTTATTGATTGGAACCAAGTCCTAAAGTCTGGAGCCGTGCAGACTATTGTATGGAAGTTTAATCCCCCTGCTGCCCCATGGTGGGGCGGTTGGTGGGAGAGGCTCATTAGAATTGTTAAAGATCTTTTAAAGAGAGTCTTAGGAAAAGCATATTTGACATATGAAGAAATGTCAACAATATTAACCGACTGTGAAAGGATCGTTAACGCGCGACCAATGACTTATGTTTCTGAAGGTGATAGTTTAAGACCTCTATCCCCAGCAATGTTTTTGCATGACATTAAAGAGACTAGTTTACCAGATATAGAAGTTTTAGACCAGAAATCACTGAGTAGAAGAGTGAAGTACAGACAAAGAATTTTAAATGATCTAAAGAAAAGATTCAGATCAGAATATCTCGGACAGCTTGTACAGAAACCTAAAATCAAAAATCTACGTTCCCTTCGAATCGGGGAAATAGTACTGATCGGAAGCGATAATGCTAAACGTGTTGATTGGCCTTTAGGAAAAATTACCGAAATTATCCCTGGCAAAGACAACAAATCTCGACTTGTAAGGGTGAAAACCGAACGTTCAACATTTCTTAGACCCATTCAACGAATATTTCCGTTGGAAATACCGTCAATAGATGACTTGCCTGTTGACGAGATTGCTGCTGCAGATAAACCATCACGATCAGCAGGAATCAAAAGTTCAACCTTAGTTCCTGAGAGGGAAGTCAAGGACTGTGAATCGAAGACTTACGCTACAAGAAGTGGTAGAGTTGTTCGAAAACTTCAAAAATTGGACTTATAGACATACATTAAGAACTTTAAAGTTAATAACAATTTAATGGTTTTATATGTTGAGTTGCTCCTAACTCAAGGTGGGAGAATGTTACGTCACGCATGAAATGTCTATTTCATTTATTTTCTTTATTTTTCTATTTTTAGTGTTTTACGTTTGGCAACGTTGGTTGTGTGAGTAATTCAAAAAATATGGTCGAGTTCGCTTGAAATGAAAAGTTTTAATGGTGGAAATAAATGTCTCGTTGAAAAGTAGCTTAATATTACTGATTATTTCTGACTGATCAATCATTACAACGCCTGTATTATTTATCAGGGTGATGGTATCATCAGTTTAGAAAGCGTTTTCACGTAACAACAACTGTCACTTTATTACCAAGCTATGAACCGACTCTCACCTCGTGTTGTTGCAAACTATAAAATGTAGCGAGTCTGCTTGCCAGCAATCATCGGAGTTTTTCCATTTTCATTAATAATTCTTTTGT